>NC_140168.1:171116921-171256921 GCF_963971535.1 Notolepis coatsorum
CTCCAGAGTCAGATGGATGCCAATTTCCTCTCTGTGCATTCAGTAGAAAGCTGTCCGGCTACAAGCTAGCCTAGCTTAGCACAAATTCATGGAAGCAGATACGGACCGGCTAGCCGAGTTTTTGCGCAAAAACACCTCTCCCGGAGTTTTAAGCTAGGCTAGTGGTCCGTATCCACTTCCATTCATTTGTGCTAAGCTAGGCTAGCTTGCCGCCAGATAGCTTTCTACTGAACTCACAGAGAGGAAACTGGTATATATCTTATTTTCTGACTCTGGAGAAGACAGTAAGCACATTCCCCATAATGTCAGCATGTTCTTTTTAAATGGTAGAAACTTTGATTTGAATACTTATATTTGGCACGTTATTGTAATGTTTGTCTACAGGTGGTGATGTATTTTTTATTATGTGTCTGTTTATGAAAAGCACGAATGCATGTGTAAAAGTTTTCGCATATAAATCTCCTGTGAAAACTGAACATGTTTAACCCTTGCACTGCCGCACCACATAAGGTTAACTAGTGATGCACGATATATCGGCCGCCGATATAATATCGGCCGCCGATATAATATCGGCCGATATGGCTGTTTTTTTACACATCGGTATCGGTCCCATATCAAAATATATAATATATATATATATGTATATATTTTTTTAATCTTTTTATTTTTTTTACATGTTTTGGCCTTAAATATCAGTCATATCAGTCATTTCTGAAAATGAGTTACAAAAGCTCTTTATTTGATTATCATAAAAAAGTGTTTTCTATACAGAGATATCGACATCGGTAAATATCGGTATCGGCCAGAACAGCAATATTATCGGTTATCGGTATCGGCCACAATTTTCACATCGGTGCATCACTAAGGTTAACCCTTTCATTACATACCATTAGTGAAAGGTTTACTTTCTGTAGTGTGGTAGTGAAATGGTTAATCCAGGAACAAAGTCCACTAGGAAGTGACAATCACACAGACAAAACACAACCATTTAGTCTGTCTACAGTCTGGTGGGGAAACGAGCTCAAATCTAGTGGCAGCCGAGCACTAGCACTCGTTATCCATTAGGCTAATTTGGTCCTGGTATTGATCGTGAGTGTGATAATGTTATCAGCCGGTATCCAATGCTGTTGATCATGGTAATCATTGTTGTCAAGTGGCGTCATGGTCTTCAGCAATTTGGATGCAGAAACCACAGCAAATCAATATAGTCGACAATCCCATAGACAAACAATGGAGGGTGAACACACACACTGACACATGCACACACATGCACACACACATGCACACACACACACAGCCAGACATGTCCTCACCCTTCTCTGAGATGTGTGCGTTTAGGGTTGACGGGGCCAGCAAATGGCCTATTTGTCCAATAAACAACACAAGTGTCATTGCAGCTCCCAGGGGACATGTCAAGATGCTAGCAGGCTAAGCTCTCCTCTCTCTCTATAGCTCACTAGCTGCCACTGTCTTAACAGGCTATTGGAAATCCATGCTCATTTATCCCAGCTATCAGCCCCGCTAGCGTTAGCATCACTGGCTGCTTCCTCCCCCCATATGTCATTGTTTATCCAGCGTTCGCATGCCAGTTCTCTCTCAATTACGCTTGGACTGTAATGGATCTTTAATTTGAACTGTAGCATAATTTTTGTTTATTTTACAAAAAAATATATTTATATGACAAATTGTCAACATACAAACAAAGAGTATTCTTCCAAAAATGTGTTATTTACTAAAAAGAAATGCATAGCGAGTTTATGTGCCATGTTGTTTTTAATATTTTTATAATTTCTTAAAAAGAATTTAGATGTCTATTTTATGTGTATGTTTAAAAACATTTAAAGAAGTCGGCAAGACAAACGATCATGTGTCGTTCCATGAGCACCTGAATAAGCTAGATATGTACATACAGATGTGAACTGATATCGTGCCTAACTTCTAATAAAAAAAAAATTATAAAAAAAATTATAAAAAAGAAATCATAAAAAAAACTCACAAACCTCTCTCTCCCTCTCCCCCCCCCCCCCCCCCCCCAGCAGGAGGGCCCCAGCAGCCCCCCCCCGCAGAGCCCCAGCAGCCCCCTGGACGACCACGAGCGCCGCATCTCCCACTCCCTGTACGGCGGCCTGGAAGGCCTGGATGACAACCTGGTGCCACGGCAGGGCCTGATGCCACGCATGATGGGTAAGACTGGTGAGGGACTGCCCAGAGGGCCGGGGGTCATGGGGTCAGCTGTATGGAGACTGGTGAGGGACTGCCCAGAGGGCCGGGGTCATGGGGTCAGCTGTATGGAGACTGGTGAGGGACTGCCCAGAGGGCCGGGGTCATGGGGTCAGCTGTATGGAGACTGGTGAGGGACTGCCCAGAGGGCCGGGGTCATGGGGTCAGCTGTATGGAGACTGTGTTTATCCATGTATCATTCGATCATTTAACACTTTGGATGCCAGCGACGACATAACTAGTTATTTCATGCCCCCCGGTGAGTGCCGACGACGCGATTTGTCGTTTTATTTTTTTATTAGCGATCTGAATTCATATTTCATCAACCGAGTCTCCCGTTGGTACAGCAGCCCCTCCAGAAGCTCAGATGGGAAAAAAGCGCCCCCTATCGTCTATCCCTGTGTAACTGCAGGTCAGTCCATTAGACTGGGAGATCCCTGTGGGATCTGTAGAGGTGGAGCCAACTGGCTCCATTGTGCTGGCGATGGATCTGATGATGAGGGATCTGATCGCGAGACGGAAAGCAGCCTGGAATATATATTTACAGCAGCCAATAATCAATCAATAAACGTGATCGATATTTGGAATGGCGATCAGGAATTGGAATAATCTTTTTGGAGAACATCTGATCTGAGGTAAGGAGTCTATGTTACCAGTTTTGGGGTAATCGGAGCTGTATTCACTGAGATAACAGCGTGTCCCTATGTGTGTGTGTGTGTGTGTGATGTTGAGGAAACGAGAGAATAGATTTTTCAGCTTGATTGATTGATTGATTGAAAAGTTTATTAACAGATTGCAGAATGGGTACAGTACAGTACAGCTCAATACATACAATTGTTAAGAGGATGCAGACCTGAGAAAGACTTTCGTCTTGTTTCCATCAGGGTCCTCCATTTTCAATTCATCATATGACACACATGACATACAGATAGACAGTACTGCTACATCTATACATTTATGACATACCAGATTTTCAAATACAGTACTGTTTGTGATACTAAAAAAATCCAGAAGAAGAGTATATACATTTGACATAGAAACTGTGCATTGGGGAGGTTGGGTAGATGGTGTGGGGCTGTACATTGGAGGTGGGGGGGGGGGGGGGGGTTGGGTAGGGGGGGGGACACTGTACATTGGAATACTGACATACATTTGACATGGAAACTGTACATTGGAGGAGGTTGGGTAGGTGTTGGGTTGGGTGGGGCTGTACATTGGAATACTGACAAAGCCATGCTTGGTCTTTATTGTACAACTGGGTTAGGACATTTGTAGGGGCCAGTTTTGAATTGCAGTCTCCCGTAGGTGTTCTTTGAGAGTGTTTTTGAAGGTGGGTAGTGATTTACATTCCTTTACAGCTTTGGGTAGGGCGTTCCACATTGTTGTGGCATAATTGCGAAACGTGTTTAGTCCCTTGTTTGTGCCGAATCTGGGTTTTACATGATTTGTGGAGCTCCCTCTGGTGTTGTGATCGTGGTATTCACTGACCTTTGGGAAGTATTTTGACATGTACATGGGTACCTTGGTCGTGTAGTGTATCTTGTAGACCAGGCCCATTGCAAGTTGCTGTACTCTGTCGTCTACTCTAAGCCATCCTAGGTTGGCAAAGTGTGCAGGGGTGAGGTGGGTTCTAGGAGTCAGGTCAAGCAGTAGTCTGACTAGTTTGTTTTGAGATGTTTGTAATTTGGTTTTTAGTGCCTTTGAGGTGCTTTGGTACCATGAGGTGCAAGCATAGTCGTAGTACCCTTGAATGAGTGCTCCTGCTAGAGTCTTCAGGGTATTCTTGTTTACCAGGGAGGAGATCCGGTACAAGAATCGAGTTCGTTGATTGACTTTTTTTATTACATTGGATGCCATTTTGTCACAGGAAAGATTAGCCTCTAGGATGGAACCCAGGTAGGTAATTTCATCTTTCCTTGTGACAATATTGTCACCCACTGTAACTGAGAAGCCGTCTGTTTTGCTGAGTTTGTTATTTGAACCGAAGAGAATGGACTCTGTTTTGCCCATGTGTAATGATAGTTTGTTGTCGGCGAGCCATATGCAGATTTTGCCTAGTTCCGAGCTGAGGGTTTTTTCAACCTGTAATTTGTTCTTGTCAGAGACCAGCAGGGCTGAGTCGTCCGCAAACAGGAACAAGTTGCAGTCACAAGCTGACGACATGTCATTTGCATAAATTAGGAACAGTAGTGGTCCTAGTATGCTTCCTTGTGGAACACCACAGTTCACTGTGAGGGGGGGGGATAGGGTACCGTTTACCTCCACCATCTGTTCTCTCCCCTCCAGGTAGGATTGTATCCAGCTCACTGATAAACTATCAAAACCAATTGCTTTTAGCTTGTCAATCAGAATGGTGTGATTGACAGTGTCGAAGGCCTTTTGTAGGTCTAGCATGACCATGCCGCAGTATTTGCCCGCGTCCACCTCTTGCTTGATGTGGTCGTTCAAATAGAGAAGGCATGTGTCAGTGGAGTGGGATGTTCTGAAGCCAGATTGGAATTCGTAGATTAGATTTTTATCCGTAAAGCCTCTATAGCGTGCATAAGTACACATATACTATCGATAATCTAGCATTTATTTGAAAACTATTCATAAATAGGCCGACAAATGACAACGTGTCTAGTGTATTCGAGAATATTCCAATAAATGCCGTTTATGATGGAATCTTTCAATTTTCCGAAATTTTTTGAGAGAACGATAGCTTTTCGAAATGCTATAAAAAGGAAATGAACCGATTTTAAAAAAACAATCCGTTTCGACAATGTTGACTGCAAACAAGTCATTGATAAGCGACGGGCAGATTAGACACATAGCCATAATTTAAAACATAGATTAGGCGTTTTTAACGCTAACATTGAAGTGGATGATGGCATTCAACGGGGTAAAAAGGTAAACAAGGTCGGCACTGATAGTGTTAATATCCGATAACAACCTGTTATTTCATTGTTTGTTCACCAATTCTAAATCAGAGAACCAATAACGGGCGAAGCTCTGAAGTTAAAAATAGAACAGTAGAAAAGGTGATGTTTTATTGTCTTCGGTTCCGTCATGTTGATTTGTTGTGACCATGAAGTTAGTTAGACTTTTCTCCCCCCTGCGTGCGCCTGTGAGAAGCTCACTTTTCCCCGCCACGTTGCAGACACAGTGATGGACAGGCTGCCATGGCTGCCCGAGAACAATACGCTCATTTTATTGAAGAATTGTTCGAAGCTGGTGAGACTCAAAAACATGAAGTGAAGACAATAGACCACATACGAGTTGCTTAAAGCAATCAATAACTTACAACACCAACTTCACAAACACTGGTCTCATCATGTATCAATAACCCACAACACCAACTTCACAAACACTGGTCTCATCATGTATCAATAACCCACAACACCAACTTCACAAACACTGGTCTCATCATGTATCAATAACCCACAACACCAACTTCACAAACACTGGTCTCATCATGTATCAATAACCCACAACACCAACTTCACAAACACTGGTCTCATCATGTATCAATAACCCACAACACCAACTTCACAAACACTGGTCTCATCATGTATCAATAACCCACAACACCAACTTCACAAACACTGGTCTTATCATGTATCAATAACCCACAACACCAACTTCACAAACACTGGTCTTATCATTTACCAGGGCGCAGGCTATGACACAATACAGGATGCAATATCAATGTCATCATGGCAAGTGAAAAAATAGCCAAGCTTACAGAGTCAAGTTCCTCTTTCTCATTTATCTCCCAGTCACTAGCGCACATATACACACACACACACACACGCACGCACGCACGCACGCACGCACGCACGCACGCACGCACGCACGCACACACGCACAGCAAATTGGGGGGGCTGTATGAGTGAGAGCATAGTTTACCCTCCCAGCACCCAAATTATAAATGTGTGTGTGTAATGCCAAATTGAGCCTGTGACGGAACACAGGCAGATCATTGTTCGCAGTATTCACACAGCGAGCGAGTGGACGTATTAATGAATGTACTGTAACCATGTTACATACACAACAATCTTGCGTACAGATGGCCTTTTCCCGCCTAAATGTAATTAAATTCAAACCTTTATTTATTCTCGAAAGGACAATTGAGGTCACCCTCATTTTCAATGTCGTTGAGACTTACAGACCTTTCAATGCATACATTTGTTACAATATAATAATAATAATAATAATAATAATAATAATAATAATAATAATAATAATAATAATAATAATAATAATAATAATAATAATGATAATAATGATAATGATAATGATAATGATAATAATAATGATAATAATGATAATGACAATGATAATGATAATAATAATAATAATAATTATTATTATTATTATTATTATTATTATTATTTTTTTTTTTTTTTTTTATTATTATTATTATTATTATTATTATTATTATTATTATTATTATTATTATTATTATTATTATTATTATTATTATTATTATTATTATTATATTAATAACTATATACAGTATATAGCACCCTTCACACATGGACCTCAGTGTGAATGAATGAATAATAGCATAAAATCAGCACACAATTGACAGAATAAAAACAATGCAAGTGCAGACATAATAATGGGTATAAAAGACAATAAAAGTAGAGCAACGTAAACGTGCAGACATAAGAATAGGTATAAAATAAGTACAATGTTGCTCGAAGGCATGTGGACTCTTTCTGTATGAAATTATTATTAAGTGGTCATAAATTGTTAAATAAGTCAGCTTCTGCTCAATAATGCTTTGGAAGGTGTGTGTCTGAGCTCAGACATCATGTTTCGGATACATAACTGGAAAAGGGGATGTGATCAGTTCAATATACAAGGTAATTACATGTTTTCATTAATTCATTCATTACTTAAAATGTTATTAACAGATTGCAGAATGGGTACAATACAGTACGGCTCAATACACACAATTGTTAAGGAGATGCAGACCAGAGAAAGACGTTTGTCTTGTTTACATCAGGGTCCCCCATTTTCAATTCATAATGAATTGTAAGTAAGGGTGCAATTAGCACCGTGCAATCCATTCTTTGTGGCTCTAGCCTCAGGTGTTCTTGGGTCGTTCAGGCTTTCTCCTTCCATGTGGTGTCCACCTTAAACACTTTTTACTGTAACCTTGCTATTTACATTTTTAATTTGTATGCTCTTTTATGCCTGTATTTTTTACTGTTGTTGTATGTCCGCTATATTTTATAATTTTTTGCCTATTTTTAAACTTAATCATTTTAAACTATTTTATTATTTGTATTACTGAATGAAACTGTAAACAGCCTATTAGGATGCTAGATCCTAATGTGAAACACTGTGATTTACCTTACCTTGCTATGCTCGCTCATGCCTGTATTTTTTACTGTTGTGAAGCACTTTGAACTGCAACCTCTGTATGAAAAGTGCTATACAAATAAAGTTATTATTAATGCTATACTTTTGGTATCCTGTAATGGTCCATTCTGAGTGTGTGGCCTGTAGCCATCTGAGCTGCCAGCGTTTTATTTCAAAGAGCACACTATTGCAAGCAGTTTTGTGGCACAGCTCCTCATTTGATATTGATAGTCTTTGTCTTTGTTATTGTGGTACTAGGTACCGACAAAACAATTATTCAGGCGGTCGTCTTGGTATTATTATCATCCACTCGACCAACTGAATCGAGCAGAAAGATGCCCCTCGTCAATAAGCCAGATAATACCACAGGACTGGTACATGATGATAGAGTGGGTGTTATGATAGGGCAATTGAAAAGCATCGACATACAAAACCTTTCCATGATGAACGACAAGAACAGTCTTTGGTGAGCTGTAATCAATATGATTGGATTTGAATCCTTTCACTAGCTCCCCATGCTAATGCTAAGTCTTCAGGTTAGCGGCTCAACGCGATCATTATTCCTGTTGATCGATCAGTGCTGTAATTCTGACAGAGTGGCTTCCTGGCAAACTCAAAGAAAGGGCCTGTCGTGCTGGGACTTTTGGCCGTGCTGAACCCGTATTTCATTCCAAGTCAAGTGTGTTTTTAAAAGGGAAACTTTCATTTCACTGTAAGAAATTATTTAGTTAATTTGTCATCGGGGAGACACTTATTCCCTGTAGCATTAAACACATCGATAATGTGTTTAATGTTCATCCCTCACTCAACCTACCGTACTCCATGTATCTACTGCATACTACTGCCTTACACTGTACTCATAGTACCTACTTTCATTATGAACTATTCATTCATTGATTATACCACTATATCCAACCTATAGTCTACCAATATAACAATGTGCAATAACACTGTACACACTGTATATACATGTATCTATCTATATACATATATATATATATATATATCTACTCAGATTAGTTAGACTGGTTTATTACCATAGGGTGTTTGTTCATACTCGTACCACTGTATACAGTATCATACTGTACATACATTAGCTTAGCATTTACTCTGTAGCTTCATCATATATACTCCACATATATTATGTATTATATATTATTACATACGCCAATATATATATATACCGATATATATATATATATATATATATATATATATATATATATATATATATATATATATATATATATATATATATATATATATATTGACTACATTGTACACTGCAATGAACGTCCCTGATACTGTGCACTCTGGTTAGTTTGAATAGCACTGGGATGTATATCATGCAACCCATGCAAATTATATGGATTTTTTAATATCATCTACGCTATATCAATATAAGTTAATAAAAAAAAATATTCCACACCTCAGTATTAGAAAATGTAAAGAAAATTTACAATTTTCTATTTAATACTGTGTCACCACGACAATTATATTACAATATAAAGACAATAAATCACACAATCACATTGTAATTTGTTCTGGAAAATGAAATACCATCAAATAACGTTATAACATCAAAAGAAAGAGATATATTGTCATGTGATGTTTTGGCCGTTGCTCAGCCCTAGTTTGGAACAAGTTTCCCCTGTGAGATGAATGAATGAATGAATGACCTTTATTTATAGAGCACCCTTCACAGCACGAATGCACAGGGTGCTTTACACTACAGCTTAATATAAAAACACAATAAAAACAAAATCAGAAATAAATGACAACAGACAAACAGCAGTTAAAAACAGTGAAACCAGATAGAAAAAGTTGAATAAAAGAATTTGGATAAAATCATGAGTCACTAATTAAAACAACACTATAGAACAGTAAAAGGCGCCTATGTGTGATTAAAAGCCTGCCTGAACAAATGTGTTTTTAGTTGTTTTTTAAAAGAGTTCTCAGAGGGGGCAGTTCGTAGGTCCAGGGGGAGAGCGTTCCAGAGCCTTGGTGCTGTCACCTCGAAGGCTCGATCACCCCTTGTTTTTAGCCTGGTCCTGGGGATCACTAGGAGGTGCTGATCGGCAGATCTGAGTGAGCGGGTGTTTGTGTAGGGATGGATGAGTTCCGTGATGTAGATAGGGGCCTGACCGTGAAGTGCTCTGAAAGTGAAAGTGAGGACTTTGAAGTGAATTCTATAGTGTACCGGGAGCCAGTGCAGGGATACCAAAATGGGAGTGATGTGACATGATTTTTTTGACCTTGTGAGTAGCCTGGCTGCAGCATTTTGGACCATTTGTAATTTATCTGTGGATGATTTGGTGAGACAGGTGAAAAGTGAGTTGCAGTAGTCAAGCCTAGAGGAAATAAAAGCATGCACGGATAGTTCTAGTTCAGAGTGAGATATGATGGTGCGCAGTTTTGCAATGTTTCTGAGGTGAAAGAAGCAGGTGCGTGTGAGTGTTTTGACATGTTTGTCTAGGTTCATGGCCTGGTCAAAGACAACACCCAGGTTTCTCAGGTGGGGACGTATGTTGTCTTTAAGGGACCCCAAGTGAGTGGCCACTCTAGCTGCAGTCTTTTCAGCTGCTACGATCAGCACCTCCGTTTTATTTGCATTTAACTGGAGGAAGTTACTCCCCATCCAGCTCTCAATGCCGAGCAGGCACTCCTGGAGAAGGCTGAGTTTCTCCAAGTTGTCGGGTTTAAAAGAGCAGAGTAGTTGTATGTCGTCTGCGTAGCAGTGATATTTAATGCCGGTGAATTTGTTGATGAGGAGGCCTAGGGGAAGCATATAAATGGCAAAGAGGAGTGGTCCTAGCACCGATCCCTGTGGTACCCCACATGAGAGAGGGGTGGGGTCAGATTTAAAAGGACCCACAGCCACCGAGAACGTTCTCTCCCTCAGATAAGAGGCGAACCAGTTTAGAGCACTCCCAGAGACGCCCACCCACTCCCTGAGCCTGTCCAAAAGGATGTTGTGGTTGACCGTGTCAAACGCTGCGCTCAGGTCTAACAGGACCAGAACAGAGCATTCACCAGAGTCAGCAGACATCATTTGTGCATTTTAATCACATAATACATAAACAAATTAAAAACAAAACCATTAATTAATCTGTCGATCTTCCATTTCATAATATTAGTCTGGCTGGACTGGAGATATATATATATGTCATTGTATGTTTTCCTCCTGTACATTTCAGTCTGGCTAAACTGGAGATATATATATATATATATATGTCATTGTATGTCTTCCTGCTGTACAGTTCAGTCTGACTGGAGATATATATATATATGTCCCTGTATGTTTTCCTGCTGTACAGTCCAGTCTGGCTGGTTGGTCACCACAGGACATGGGGCTGAACCCCATCCTTCACTACGGGTCTCTGTCGAGACTCGAGCACCTTTCAGTGTCTCGGATATTATAGTCGGGAAAGGATGGATGGAAAAATAACTCCCCCAGTATGATTTACAGCCACAGAGGACCCGCTCATGATTGATTCAGTAGTTGGTGTGTGTGTCTCTGTGTATGTGTGCCGCCTGTGTGTGTGTGTGTGTGTGTGTGTGTGTGTGTGTGTGTGTGTGTGTGTGTGTGTGTGTGTGTGTGTGTGTGTGTGTGTGTGTGTGTGTGTGTGTGTGTGTGTGTGTGTGTGTGTGTGTGTGTGTGTGTGTGTGTGTGTGTGTGTGTGTGTGTGTGTGTGTGTGTGTGTGTGTCTGTGTCTGTGTCTGTGTCTCTGTATGTGCCTGTGTGTGTGTGTCTGTGTCTGTCTGTGTGTGTGTGTGTGTTCGTTATTGTGTCCCTTCTGTTCCGTCTAGTCTATCTGTCAACGCCATAAGCCAACCTAAAAAGGTCCACTACTGTGTGTGTGTGTGTGTGTGTGTGTGTGTGTGTGTGTGTGTGTGTGTGTGTGTGTGTGCGTGCATCATTGGTTAGATTGATCAACAGTGTGGTAGATGTCATGGGTCCAGTTGAACCAGATGTTGTAGCTTTAATGGTCTGTTTCCAGTCTTTCTCTACTCAGACTAACCCTAACTATTAAACTTTATACAACGGCATGCCAATTTCTCGATTCTGATTGGCTGAAACAGTCCATTTACACGTATGTATTGCGAACAGTCCACGCTTGCTGGCACAGGACCCGCCCACAACCGAATCACATCACATCAATCCGCCGGATCACAAGATGGTGGACAATAATCTTTACAAATGGATATGTTGATAGCGACTAAACGACTAAATATCAAGCGATTCTGTCACAGCGAATGTCTTAGTGCTTTAAACAATGTTGGATGATGTAATTGATGGGTCTTGAATCATTGTGTAACAAAAGAAAAATCGCGGATTGATTGATTAATTTGCAATTTGTTTTCAATTTATTTTTCCTTTCGACTGTCAGCGCTGGCTCTAGTCTCCACCCACCGCCACACACACACACACACACACACACACACACACGCACGCGCACGCGCGCGCGCGCGCGCACGCACACACACACACACACACACTCCTGTCTGCAACGCGGGGGATAGTCAGACTGAGAGAGAGCTGGGTGCTGCGCTGTTCTAAGTGAGCATGGCCTATTGAGTTGATTGATTGATTGATTGATTGATTGATTGATTGATTGCTAATTTTATTACTGTACGCTTGGTTTCCAACTGGTTAAGTTTAGGCCCTCTACAGTAGGTTTAAAAAAATAAATAAAAAAATAGGGCGAAGAAAACTTTTTTTTCCTATAGGGCAAAGAAAACGTTTTAATTTGTTTTACCTACTTTCTATAGAAGCATCTAAGAATGAAGTTCTATAGAAAGTAGGTCTGCATCCCCTTAACAATTGTGTGTATTGAGCCGTACTATATTGTACCCATTCTGCATCTGGTAATAAAATGTTCAATCAATCATTCCAATAATACACAGTTGGATGTGTTAGTTGGTTGGATGCACTTCCGAGCTGCTTCCACATGAGGCAACTTCTCTCAATCATTCCAATAATACACAGTTGGATGTGTTAGTTGGTTGGATGCACTTCCGAGCTGCTTCCACATGGAGGCAAATTGTCTTTTTTGTAGTTGTGGGAACTACTTTTTCTGGCGGATGGTTTTTTCAATAAATCTTCGATTAATGTGTGTTTATTGTATAGCAATAAGGTTGGATGAATGTGGCAGTTGTATAAAAGCTTTACACCACTTGCAGTCATGATTTGTGAACAATAAACCATGCCTAGGGGGGTCTAACTACCCTCGGCTGCGCCTCGGGCCTAACAACCACCCCTAGGCATGGTTTATTGTTCACAAACCACTCCTGCGTGTGATGTAATGCTTAAATAAAACACACCTGATTATTCACGTCCTGACTGCCTAAAAGGAAACAGGAAATATATCACACAGTGCCTTCGGACAGTATCCGACCGCCTTTGCTTTTTTCCACATGTTGTTGTTTTATAGACCGAGTTTAAAAGTGGTTACATTTATTTGATAGAGTGAAGACAGTGGTATCATTATGAAACTAGAGATTGTGAGGAATCCGAACATACCAGCCATGGCATGCTAGCCCATGGGGAAAAGGGGTATGTCGTGCTCCAAAGTTGAGCAACATTTTGTCGGGAAAAGATGGGCACAGGCTTTTCAAAGAGGTCCCTTGATATCTGAACAAAAGGGGGTTCAATGGAACCACAAGAGTCTCCTTATTACAGCCATGCACAATGTATGCTAGTAAAAGTCAAGTTAGACCGTGCTCACAATAGTTGACACTGGGTGCTGCAATCCCGAAGATAAATGTAGAATAAAGCAGAAAGCCGGACCAGCACTCTCAGGTTTAAAATTTTAGCCTGATACATACATGTTTCAGCATCAATGTGTTCCTTCTTCAGTGTTGATGTATTGGCTATCAATTAAAATGAAACCTGAGAGTGCTGGTCCGGCTTCCTGCTTTATTCTACAATTTATGCTAGTCCCATGTGATTTTCTTCATTCATTCATTCATTCAAACCTTTTATTTATTCTCGAAAGGACAATTGAGGTCACCCTAATTTTCAATGTTGTCGAGACTTTTTTTACAATATAATAATAATAAATATGAATAACTATCTATATCAAAGGCACACACATCAATCCCCACCACATCCCCATCCAAGACACACCCCCATGATAAAGCACGTCATGACCGAAGGACGTCATGATCTCCCCCGTTCCCGGCGCCCCCGCCACCACTATGTTAGTCCCATGTGACTTTGGACAAAAACAAGTACAGAGATGTACATTTTGAAATATGAAAAATAAATGAATTATTATTAATAACTTTTTCCATACGGAGAGCAAGGACTTTTGCAAACACTTTATAATCATTGCTTAGGAGACTTAAAGGCCGGAAATTGCTCATTAACTGGTGGTCTTTCCCGGATTGTCAATGGCATTGACTGGTTTTCTATCATGTCATTGTACAACTTAACGAACAATAGACAACACATCCAGGAAACGTTTATACAATTTGATAGTTAAACCGTCATCTCCAGGGGTCTTACCAGACGAAAGAGATGTCATTGCAGATTTGATAGTAGAATAATCGGTTAGGTATAATGGCAGTCTCCAACTCATCTTTTTGAGTTACATTTAATACATACATTATTCCAAGAAATAATTTAAGCTATGATCACTATGATATCAATTCGAATAGAAATCTTTAGTGCATGGTTAATTCACTTTTGATCATTCATGAGTTGAGGAGTTGACTATCTGCTATTTAACTGTTTAAACGTAGGTTCCCTGCTTTGTCGCAACACTCAAAATGTTTCCTACAGAGTCGATAAAGAGAAAATGCAGTCTATTATCTTCACGCAGTATTGATACAGAGTCGATAAAGAGAAAAGGAAGTATCGTCATGTAGTATAGATAAAGAGAAAAGGAGAAAAGGCAGTATCTTCATGTAGTATAGATAAAGAGAAAAGGCAGCCTACAGGCAGTCTACATTCTCAAAGTGCGGCCCTCTGAAATGTTTCCGTTGGCCCACAATGAGTTGTTAACACTTTCGCGGCCACTGGGATGAGTCTAATTAATCTCAAGAGGACCGGGATATGTAAACAGACGTGGGGCTGTTTGTAGAGCTAAATCTATACTTTATAGTATTGCTATCTGTCCATTCTCATTGTGAATTGAGACCATAAACCGTCCCTTCAAAATGGCTTAAAGAAAAAAAAAATCAATACGTTCTCATTTTATAGCGCCGTGAATATAAGCATTATACCGGATTTGGTCTAGTATATTTCCTGGAAGCCGAGATAATGGGCTAATAGCTAATAATGTTAAATCCAATGGCATTCCGGTTATAGATACGCTCCAGTTAAAACTCAAACTGCATATGATCGGCACGATCCTCACGCATGTATGCATGAAAGGGGGGGGGGGGGCGGGGGACGTCGTTTCTGATTATTGATTACCAATAACCGCGTTAGCCTCATTATCCTCATAGGCCGAACGCCTGGATGGCTATCAAAACAAGGCCCGATCGGGATGTACTTTACGTGAAAAAGATCTTACCGTGGTCCGGTGGGATCCCCCCGAGCATTTCCCCGTTATCGATCACCATCTGGTAAATCGATATGTCCATTGGCTGATGATAAATCCCCTTATTGCATGGTGAAATCTGCGATGCAAAACGTAATCCAAGCTACATGCTGCAGATCCAGAATCGAGCTAACATAAAACTCCATTGAAAGTAAAAAAAAATAGTCCACCCTTCGGCCACAGGGAACACTGCATTATCGCGATAGCGCCCCTAAGAGGATCTGGCCGTTATTGCACCTTCTCGAATTAAAAGAGTAGGGTATATCTGCAGTGCCGCTCTGCGACCTTGAATAGGTTATTAAAATGGAATAAAAGCAATAACAACTTCTGTCCACAACGGGTGGAATTGAAACACGGATATACGTTGTTCATCCCCATTGTGTTAAGGTGTATGCATGCGTTATATTTGGTCCAGTTCCAATACTATTTTAAACCAACTCACAACATCACACAGTACTTAAGTTTTTACTAGCGATTGCCATTTTTGCAAGATTGAACGTTTGACCTTAGTTAGTTTAGAAGTTTTTTTATTGTGGGCAGACCTCAATCCAATGGTGGGTCCAACTGCAAGCACTTGATAGTGCTTGCAAAAAAATACATTGATTGATTGAATTGATTGACAACTTTATTAACAGATTGCAGAATGGGTACAATACAGTACGGCTCAATGCACACAATTGTTAAGGGGATGCAGACCAGAGAAAGACTTTTGTCTTGTTTACATCAGGGTCCCCCATTTTCAATTCATCATGACATTTATGACATACATGACATATATGATATACAGTACTTTTACATCCAGACATTTATGACATACAAAATATACAAATATACAGTACTGTTTAAGAGACAGAGATCCTAAAAGAAAATATATACCTATATACATTCAAGGGGGAAGAATCTCCATCTTCCATGTTCCAACATTCCATCGAATCCTTTTTTAATTTAGTCGACAACTCAAGAAAATGTGGAACGTGAAGGAGCAGAATATTTCCCGAAGGCAGGATGTTTTTTCTAATCTTGCACAAGACATTTGGATTCTAATACGAGTTTTTTCTTAGGGTTTCTGGTGGGTTCTAATAATGGATATGGACAGACTATTCATTATCAAGAGTAGGAGCCAGCTTCTGTTGAAAGGCAGTTGCTTTGACCAATCAGGGTTCGAGTGGGGTGAGATGCTCATGCAGGACTTTGACATCGTATTGAAGGAAAGGGAAGAAAAAAAGGAATCAGAAAAATCTGATCAACTTTGCAACTGGAAATGATGTCTAAGAGCTTATATTCGATATCTGTGAAAAGGCAGGACTGATCGATTGATCATCTATATCTGTCTCTGTCTATCTATTGATTTGCCTGTATCTATTTAGCTGTCTTATCTGTATGTCTGTCTATCTGTTTGTCTATCTTTCTCCATCGTTCATGTCTCCCTCCACTATACCATCAAATAAAGCACAAATACTGCAAAATGAACAATATACACTCATTAAATCATGTTAGCATTCAAACTATCCATAATGAGAACACATGTCAAAACATGTGATGTCAAAACAATGGAACTTTTAGATCGCTTCTCGGCTTGGGACCTTTCCACCACATTAATCAATGTTTACATAGCAAAAGCAACGGGTTCACAGCTTTCGTTGTGGTGCTAATTGGTCAATGTCTACATTGTTGCTAGTGTAAACTTAAAAAAAAATACTGTTAGGTGTGACTGCCAGACAGAAACGAGATGCAAGTGTTAATCGGTAAACTTCCATTGGTGCAGTGACTCCATTCATCCGTGCTTGACAAGCGGTTGTGAGCTCATTATGAGAGTATCTGCGATCTGAAGAAGTGTGGTGAGGAAAGAAATGCACATGCAAACATGACCTGGGAAAGACGGGGTGATACAGTATCCAAGCTAGCATTGGACCTCATTCTCGAACGGACTTACAAGAAACTTACCAACACATTTCTTCGTAACTCGACTTATTAACTGGCATTCTCGAACGGCTTCTTTTCGTAGATTCGTTCGTAGCTATGAACAGGATTTACAAACTCGAAAAGGCAGTCGTAAGTCATTGGTGATTGTGTTCACATCGATTCTACAGATATCCTTGGAATTAAATAATTATCATAATAATAAATACGACAATATTTGTATCATTAACAATTGTGTTTTACATTTATAGTCATGACCCAATGAGGCATCGTGAGCACTACACGAACACAGCAAATGTATTAAATTAATAAATAAATAAGAACTAAACCCAATCACACGGATATAGCTATAGTGGAATAGACTGTATTCATATTCCATATACAGTATTGTTCTATAATGTTATTATTTATTGTTGGTTTTATTTATTTTTTACATTGCTTAGTGCGCAGATTGTAAGAGCCAGTGGAGAAACATCTTACTGTTCATCTTACGAGTTGAACCCACACAAATGACAATGGACACAAAGGATGGTGTACAGTGCACAGTTATTAACTAACAGGTCAGCACAGTTATTAACTAACATGTCAGGGTGGAACACAGTTATTAACTAACAGGTCAGCACAGTTATTAACTAACATGTCAGGGTGGAACACAGTTATTAACTAACAGGTCAGCACAGTTATTAACTAACAGGTCAGCACAGTTATTAACTAACAAGTCAGGGTGGTGCAGTTATTAACTAACAAGTAGGGATGACCCCCGGACCCCGGTTCTAAACGGGAACCGGTACTATATTAGAAAATACCGGAGTATTTATAAGCTCCGACGTCATCGGTACTGCTATCGATACTCTAGAGAAATTATTATTATTATTATTATTTAAAAGTTGCGAACGATCTCTCCTCTCTGTCTCTGCACAAGAAGCGAGCCGCAGCGAGTCATTATTACACACACTCCTAGTTGCTACACATACAGGTACTTCTTATACATACGGGTACTCCTTAATGAAAGTGCTGTCCCCGTGCTGAAGCGCGCTGCACACAGACAGCTCTGCCTCTGAGTCTGCATGCTCTGAGTCGTGATGGCGGATAGAGCGAAGCGTTCTAAAGTATGGATATACTTTACAAGGGTCAATGCCGACAACGCACGTTGCCACAAGTGCAACAAAACATTTGCCAGTAAGGGTGGCAATACGAGCAATCTATCAAAACATTTGTTGGCAAAACACGATATTATCTGCCTCCTCCACCCCCAGTGAGAGGGTATTTTCTACAGCCGGGGACACTATAAGTCAGGAGAGATCCCGACTCCTGCCGGAGAAGGCAGATATGTTGATTTTTCTGCATAAGAACTGTTAGGATAGTGGGGGGGGGGGGGTCCCCTATCCTTTCCTCTACTGGGCCTGGCCCAATTGATTCAAGGGACCCGTGTCGATGGGGGCCCGGCCACGGGCGCAGCGGCCTAAGATATGGGGGGCGCCAATGGGCTCGACTCGGGGGGGTGTTGTAACTTGTATGTCTATAAGTGTTCAATAAAAATTTAAGTTTAAAAAAAAAAGAACTGTTAGGATAATTTTCTAGGTTCTTTAATCTTGTTTGTTTGAACTTCTGTTAGCCTTTTGCATTTGTTGTTTATTATAAAAAGTCTATAATTCAGAGTCAGACACATTTAAAACATTGTTGCTGCTGTTGCTGAAGAAATTATATTCATTTATTATATTTATTTATAAAGTTATATAAAAGAACATTGCTGCTGCTGTTGCTGAAGAAATTATATTTATGTATAATACTTATTTATAAAGTATTAAAGTTGTATAAATAATAAAGCAATGTCGATTATGTTCTTAATTAATTGTCTTTTTTTCTTGCAAAAGAAATCATCAAAAAGAACCGATAAGAGTATTGATAAAGTACCGAACCGTTAAGCAGTATCGATAAGAGTAGTAGTATCGATAAAATCCTAACTATACCCATCCCTACTAACAAGTCAGCACAGTTATTAACTAACAAGTCAGGGTGGTGCAGTTATTAACTAACAAGTCAGCACAGTTATTAACTAACAAGTCAGGGTGGTGCAGTTATTAACTAACAAGTCAGCACAGTTATTAACTAACAAGTCAGGGTGGTGCAGTTATTAACTAACAAGCCAAAAGGGAGAGATTGCAGAGACGACGGTGAGCTCCCCTTGACCGACCTTCCTCTATGATGCTCTTTAGACTTCAGCCACACACAAACACACATAGGGTCCTTGTTATTGCTCATGATTAAAGTATCAACGTGTTCTGTCCACAACCCAATACATATTGTTGTGTTCGTTGGACTGGGAACTCCCATCACCCAGTGACTTTTTCCCCCCTCATGTTGTGTTCATTTTAAATTGGTTAAACAAAGCAAATTGATCCCGCAGAGCGCGCCTGGCTAAGTCCCTTCATCCCACATGTCTCGCCTGACCTGGAGATGTCGAGCCGGGGGGGGGGGGGGGGTTTGGAACACGGCTCTGCGGCTTTGTGTCAAAGTTAGATTGGGAGGGAAGGTCGGTAAAGAATTAAAGTCTTATCGGAACCACTGTTTAATTTAACTGTTCCGGGTGACTAGCTGAAATGGATAAAGAGTAGTGAGCTACATGTTAAGCAATGCCCGTCACCACCTTCCTCCTACTCCCCCTCATCCTCCTACTCCCCCCTCATCCTCCTCCTCCTCTCTCGCTTCAGTCGTTTCTCTATGTTGACAGAGAGAGAGTAAGACAATACATGCTTGTTGATTCTGGAAACCTTTTTGTATTTATTTTCTATTTATAATAAATTGTATACATTTATAATCTAGACATTTCCCCTGAGCAGTCAACATGTACCCCATAATGGAGCAGGTAGCGGGTTTGGTGCCTTGCTCAAGGACATTTAGACAGGGAAGGACACATTGGCTTCTGCAGGGAGACAACCTGTGACCTGTGAGCTTCTGGGTATGGGACGTGAGTGAGAGTGTGGTGTTCCTTCATAGTTAAAGACAGTAGAGGCTGAGTACTTTATTATCTAAATATGGTAAGTTAAATCAAATCAAAGCAAATTTATTTGTAAGGCCCGACAACACACGTTAATGTCCCCATGGACCGGACACAAGTCAAGAAGAAACATAACAATAAGTCAAGAACAAAACAAGAACACCATAAGGTCCAACACATTTTAAATAAATGCAAAATAAATGAATGAATGCAAACACTCCCAGACATACCCTACGCGAAGGTAAGGAAAAACTCACTAAAACCTAACAATAGGAAAAAATGCACCACAGGCAGTGTGGAGGAGAGACACCTTAGAAGGGCCATTCAAGGGGGGATCTCCCTTATTAGATGTCGGTGATAGTAGTGTTGCAGACAGACAGTTGGTAAGCATGCACTCATGTGTGTAGTGAAACACAGATGAGTACATGCAATAGCAACTGAACATTTTGAAAAATTAAAGATATAGCTGATAGCGATAGCAACTGAACATTTTGAAAGATTAAAGATAGAGCTGATAGCGGATCTATTTGAGGCACAGGGGCGGCACAAAGAGGGTCGCGTCCTCCCCGTCTTAATCACGGGACGTTCAACACTCCAGTCATCACTCCGGGACGCGTGTATACTTTCGACAACAAATGTTTGTTTCCGTGTTCGAGTTTTGCGCTCTGATTGGCCAGGTCATGTGACATGTGCGCCAATCGTGGGACAGCAAGTTCTGCGCCTATTTCCGGGTCTAACAGCCTGCAAACTACCTGGCGTTCTATCGCCATGCTCTAAGACAAACTCTAACCTTAACCAACTTCGAAAGAGTGCCTAAGCTTAACCATCGGAATCAGGGCAGGCGTTTTGTCGCCATGCTCTAAGACAAACTCTAACCTTAACCAACTTCGAAAGAGCGCCTAAGCTTAACCAGTGTAGAAACTTGCGGTCCCACGATTGGCGCACATGTCACATGACCAGAAACGCGTGTGGCCAATCAGAGACGCGGAAGCAAACATTTGTTGTCGAAAGTATTCAGGCCTCCGGGACAGCCGGAGACAGGGAGATAGGGGGCGGCGCAGAGATGGTCGCAACCTCCCAGTCATCATCGCGGGACGTCCAGCACTCCGGTCATCACTACGAGACAGCCGGAGACAGGAGGGCACACAGAGAGGGTCGCATCCTCCCGGTCTTCATCACGGGACGTCCGACACTCCGGTCATCACTCCGGGACAGCAACTCACAGGGAGACGGGACAGGCGTTAGACAGCTTGCGTGATTGTAATGGGCGGACATAGCAATAGATACAAGTGGTAAGCATATATGTGAATAGAATATATATATGAATTAAGCATATTATGTGAATAGAATAGAAATACTTAACCCAGCAATGAAACCACGTTGACAGACCACAAACCATGATGACAGACCACTGACAGAAGATGGTAAGAAGCTGATCCATGGTGGTGGTGCACGTAGAGCAGTCACTGCAATCTGGGCCAAGACCCCGAGACATCAATCACCTTGGTCAGCACTACGAGACAAGCACTCAAAGAGATGGTGGGGGGGGGGGGGTTGGGACAGGGGTTAGAGAGTTCCCATGTTTGTAGTGGGCGGAGATGGAGCAACAGATACATGCAGTGAACACATGCACACATGGCGACAGCAGAACCACAGTATACAAGACAATTGTGAAATAGAGCAATAGATAGAACCACTGCAAGCGCATGGACACAGGGTGAGATACGAGACAACAGCCATTCCACGGGACCGGCCGAGACAGAGACAGAGGTCAAAAGGTTCTCCCATGTCTGCAGAAAAGCAGACATGGGAGAAAGTTAGGATACTAAACTAGAAAAATTAATCTAAAGGTCAGTCCCCGACCAGGTGAGATCAGGGTAGGTTGAAGGATAGAGAGAAAAGATGGGTCTTACGCAGAGCACGAGCGGGCGAGTATCGGGAGATGAGATCGGATAGATAGAGCGGTGCAAGCCCATTTAAAATGTTGTAGGTGAGGAGTAGCACTTTAAAGTCAGTGTTAGTGTTGTGTTCATTCATAGTTAAAGACCTGAGTACTTTCTAGTGATAATATCACATTCACACACACCACTGCAAATACATACATGCTGAAGATTTCAAAGCAAATGTACATATATGGTTCTTCTTCCCAAGGATTCATTTGAATGTGCACTTTTGGTCAGAAGTAAACACTGTTTAGTCGCCCCACCTGCGCAGATGCTTTCCACATCATTGCTTTGCGGTACTGTCTTAACCCTTGCACTACCACACAACATAAGGTTAACCCTTTCACTACCGCACTGCAGACGGTTAACCCGTTGTCGTGTGGTAGTGAAAGGGTTAACATGTTGTAGTGTGGCTGTGAAAGGGTTAACACTTTGTCGTGTGGCAGTGAAAGGGTTAACCCATTGGTAGTGTGGTAGTGAAATGGTTAACCATTTGTCGTATGGCAGTGAAAGGGTTAACCCGTTGGTAGTGTGGTAGTGGAAGGGTTAACCCTGTGATGTGTGGTAGTGAAAGTGTTAACCATTTGTAGTGTGGTAGTGAAAGGGTTAACATTATGTAGTGTGGCTGTGAAAGGGTTAACCATTTGTCGTGTGGCAGTGAAATGGTTAACCAGTTGGTAGTGTGGCTGTGAAAGGGTTAACCCGTTGGTAGTGTGGCAGTGAAATGGTTAACCATTGTCGTGTGGCAGTGAAATGGTTAACCAGTTGGTAGTGTGGCTGTGAAAGGGTTAACCCGTTGGTAGTGTGGCTGTGAAAGGGTTAACATGTTGGTAGTGTGGCTGTGAAAGGGTTAACCCGTTGGTAGTGTGGTAGTGAAATGGGTAACCCTTTGTCGTATGGCAGTGAAAGGGTTAACCTGTTGGTGGTAGTGGAAGGGTTA
Source organism: Notolepis coatsorum (assembly GCF_963971535.1). NCBI lineage: Eukaryota > Metazoa > Chordata > Actinopteri > Aulopiformes > Paralepididae > Notolepis > Notolepis coatsorum. Next base: position 171,139,845 of record NC_140168.1, read on the forward strand.
ACCCTTTGTCGTGTGGTAGTGAAATGGTTAACCATTTGTAGTGTGGTAGTGAAAGGGTTAACTCGTTGGTAGTGTGGTAGTGGAAGGGTTAACCCTTTGTCGTGTGGTAGTGAAAGGGTTAACATGCTTCCATGGAGCTCGTCATCCTGCGGTATATCACACATGAGCCCAATCTCGCTTAAAATATTAAGGACTGAGGTACATAATGTACATTATGTTATAGCCATAAGTAATATATGTACATATTGTATCACAAATGCAACACATTACACAACGCATTACAAATAAGTACATACTGTATAACATAATATAATATTTTTTTACCTTTTACATTTTCAGAACACGTTTAAGTTCGCCTGCTGGGGATTAAACCCTAACCTTAACTCTAACTTTGTCTCAACCATAACCGTTAAAGCTCACCTTAACTCTAATTATAACCACAGTTAGATAGCGGCAGTGATGGGCAAGCTACTTGAAAAATGTAGCAAGCTACACTACAAGTTACTCTCGATTAAATATAGCTCAACTACAATGGAAGCTATCCCCAGATAAATGTAGCAAGCTACACTACAAGAACATGGCAAAAATAGCTAGCTACATCGGCACTACTTTTTTTTTTTTTTTTTTTTTGACCAAGTTTCCACCAAACAAATAGGCAGGAAAAATATTCTCAGTTTGATTGTTTATTATAAAACTGAAACAAGCCCTCGGTCTGGCTTTTTGTGTCATCCTTTTAACATGAACTTGTATTACACACTTCTTCAATATCTGAATTGTTTTACTTCATTTTACTAGTATTATGCTACCATGTATATACTACTACCAACTATGCTAATATGTCTATACTACTACAGTATATACTCAGAGTATAACACTCAAGCTTGACACTGACAAACAATACTACGTATCCTTGGCTGCTAGATATGTACCACTCCTACTGACTTGTTGTACACAATTTGTAAGTTGCTTTGAATGAAAGTGTCAGCTAAATGACCATGTATTTAAATATGTAACTCACAAAACAGTCCATGGCCCCAAAATCATGTGGGGACCTGGGGTCCTGTCCCACAGGTTGAGAACCACTGCTTTTCCCTCTTTTTTTCTTTTCTCCACCCCAATAATATTGTTCATTTTCTGCCTACAGTGAAACATCATGATAGCAGCTATCTTAGTTAAAGCTGTTGACAAAGTGTACTGACTTGTGTGCTGTTTGGGAACAGTTGATTTTCATCAGCTCACCTGAATGTGTCCTCAAGTTAGTGCTGGACGTGTTGAGAGAGCAGCATATGTTTTAGCCGTTTTTTCAGTCAAACTCATAAATGTGTCCCAGATAGGGCCATGGAGAGTCATTGTTGTTATTGACATCATCATCTTCATCAATGCCATCGAACCCCTCTGCCATTTCGCTCGCAGACTGGTTCATGTAATCCGTTAAATTGCATTTATTCAATACGTCTGTGTTTTGATTTTCACTTCCTGCTTTGCGGCTGGAGTCCCGCCCTATCCTGCCTCTGATTGGCCTACCCGTAATGTTTTGGCCTACCATACCCAATCGTGAGTCGTCACTCATATCTAAACAAACCAACCAATCATAGTGGGTTTTTTACGGGGCGTTTTTTTTTCTCCTCGCAGATCTTGTAGTCTAGACTGTTTCTCCCGAAAGTAGCGTGTAACGTTTATCGTCGCTACGTTACTACTTCGTTCTATAAATAGCTCCGCTAAAGAGATCGCTACCCTGGTTAAAAAGTAGCGAGCTACCAGCACGCTACTGAGAATTGTAGTTAAGCTATGTAGCGTCGCTACTTGTAGCTAGCTACTGCCCATCACTGGATAGCGGTGAGAGCACTCACCCGCGACTGCAATTATTGTTGGTTCAACTCCTGGTCGCAGCGTTTGTTTTGGACGTAAATATATTACTATATATAACATCATGTACATTATGTACCTTTTTTCCCCCTGTGGCCCGATTAATACTTTCTCGTTTCCTTTTTAAATTTTTTAATTCAAATCTTTTTTTATAATATTTTCTTTTTTGTTATGCCAATTCCCTTCCTGGTCATTGCGCATATTTCCCCACTATCGGCCTGGGGAGGGTGTAGAACTACCACATGACTCCTCCGATACATGTGGAGTCACCAGCCGCTTCTTTTCACCTGACAGCGAGGAGTTTCACTGGGGGAACGTAACGCACGCGGAGGTTCACGCTATTTCCCCCAGATCCCCTCCCTGCTGAACAGGCGCCCCGACCGCTCAGTAGGAGTCGCAGTTTACAACGACCAGGACACATACCCCACCGGCTTCCCACCCGCTAACACTGCCAATTGTGTTAGTAGGGACGACTGACCAAGCCGGAGGTACCGCTGACAGCTGGATTCGATCCCAGAGTCTCTGCGGTGGTAGGCAAGTGCTTAGTCCACTGCGCTACCCAGCCGCACCTTCGTTTAGGTTTTATGATGAGACCGTGTTTACATGAAACATGTAGTCGTCAAGACAACATACTTAATATTCACAACGTATCTGCGTGTCTCTCGGATCACCACACGCACACACACACGCACACACACACACACACACACACACACACACACACACACACGCACACACACACGCACACACACCCTTCACAGGAGGTTTTAAAGAACCTGGTACCCTGGCTCTATCCTCCCCATCTCTCATCCGGCCCTTTGCCCAATTATCCTCACCTTTCTCCTACAGTAGCTCTCTTGTCATCCCTCCTTTCCTGATCTCTTTCCTCTCCCAGATCCTCGCAGGCCATTATAATCAACCTTCGCCCCTCAAGTCATTCACCAGCTCTTTTATTTAATTTTTCTATAACGTCTGTGATAATTGCCTTTTCCTATGAAGGCGAGACCCTGCTCTGAAAAGAAAGCGATAGCATATTGTTGTTCCGTCGTGTTACACGTATCCTGAGTATATTACAGCCTTTGGGGGATGATCATTTAAATTTATTAGTTGAAATCTCGAGGGGGGGTTTATTTTCTCTACTTTCTTAGTCCCCCCCCCCCCTAACGAATAGACTAACGCCGGTCTAGCGAGGTCACAGATGCGTTGGCTTGCTGCACAGCAGACTACAGAGTTGATTGTACCCTGCTGTTTCAAACTGTGACATTGATGAGATTCTCGCTGTAGTGCACTGGTCTGCTAAGGGAAATGGGATTAGCTGTGTGTCTGTGTGTGTGTGCACATATCTGTGTGTGTGTGTGTGTGTGCACATCTCTGTGTGTGTGTGTGGTCTGAGAGAGAGATAGAGAGAGAGAGAGAGAGAGAGAGAGAGAGAGAGAGAGAGAGAGAGAGAGAGAGAGAGAGAGAGAGAGAGAGAGAGAGAGAGAGAGAGAGACCCATGCCATGCTAAAGGACTCTCACAGGCTCCCAAATTCACTAAAAGTAACAAACATACACAGTGGGGGAGGGGGGGGGGCTTTGGATCAGGAGAATGACACACACACACGCTGACATAATTACTTCAACACCCTTCCTCTTTCTCTCGTACACACACTAACCCCCCAACTATTCCCCTTGTCCATTCAGCTCCATTGAGGCCAGGCGGGGTCAGGGGTCAGCCTCCCCCCGCATTAAGGCCACGCTGGCTCGGAGCGGCAGTAGCGGTAGCCAGCAGCTAGCACACTGATCCCCACTGTGTTGAGATTAGGAGAAACAAACACAGCCGAGACCCGGGCTCCTCTAAGGCCCAGAAATGCATCTAAGGACAAACAAACGTCACCCCCCGGGCTCCATAAACACAAGGCTTCTTCTTGTATGAAGCATTGAGACCTCCCCCCCCCTCCCAACCAAAAAACGGATTAAAGAAAAGACATGTGCCGCATATTAATGTGAGTTGTTAGATCCCTGTGTTTGTGGGGCAGAGAGAAGGGTGTGGCGGGTTATCTGGACGTGTGGTGGTGCAGCTTGAATTAAGCATGGTGTTTTGACATAAGGGACGCATTGTTGCCGCCACTGGCAAACTCTGTCTTTTTCTATAAGCTGATTAGGAAAGGAGAGGTTTCATTCCCGCTTTAAAAAAATTATCACTTTTAATCAGTTAGGAGAGTTTGAACAAAACAAGCTGGTGCCTAACGGCTCAGTCTGTGCAGAGGGCTGAATGAGAATTGGCTATGGTTTGTGTTGATTTACAAGATTCTTTAAGGGGTGGCGTTGTAATTATTTATGACCCTGATACTATATTAAAACCTTGTAACTATTACTTTTGACATTTACTTGAATTGAACATTCCCATGCCCTTGGTATTCTGAGTAAGTACCCTGACCACCCAGTCAAAACACAATGGTTTCATTTCAAACATCAATCTGAGATGGAGTTTTCTTTCCCCTGAAAAACAAGATGTTTTGGGAGATACAAGGTTATTATCCAACAGCAACGATATCAACATTATATACAATAAATGTTTAGACCTCAACCGTGTTCCTCACCTGGGTGCGTCTATACTTCCCACAAGCCAGTTGTCCTTCCGCATTCGCCTTTTGCGCTCTGATTGGCCACTGACCTACGCTAGTTTTGCCCCCACGCCGGTATGAGCGTAGAAATAATGCGTGGAGAGCGGCGGAGAGCGAGCCTTGCACACACGCACTTTGAAATGGGTATCACAGTAGTACGCCCTACTGTAGAACATGACATATTAGCATGACATCTGATTTATTAATGCCAATACTAAAGATTCGGGACAAACGCAATTGGCACAAGTGTAAATCATGGATTAGTCACTCAGTTTTAACATCCGCCGACTTTGTCAGCTGGCTGTGGAGCCTATGGTCACATTTTGAAATCGCTACGCTGCCTTTGGACACGACAGTGGCGCGTCAGACAGCTTCGGAGGTGAGCGCATTGGTGATCCACTCAACAGGTAGCGATTTCAAAATGAGATTCGATTCAAATGTATTGTCATTATACAGCACAATACATACATATACATACACACCATCCAACCAGAGTGGATAAATTAATTAAACGTAAAAAAAAAAGAAATTGAACTAAGAGTGATTTGAACTTCAAGTTCAAGTTTCAAGTTTCTTTAATAGTTGTCATACAGAAGTACAGAATACTTTTATACAAAATGCTTCTTACTGTTACGCTCCAGAGACTGTGCAAGACAAGATAAGTATGAATAAAATAACATAGTATAGCATGTAAATTAGAAGTAAAAAAAATGAGGTCACAGTGTTCAGTATAGACATATGTACAATGTTCGATGCAGAATAGACGTAACTGAGTTACCATATAATATACAATACTATGCACTATGCAGTGTACTAATATACAATACTATATAGTGCAAGGCAGAAATGGGATGATGTGCAATTTAGGTACAATTTACAGTAGGTGTACGAGTTGTAGTGCAAATCATTTATCAATAAATATAAATATAAAGTGTGTTTGTGTGATCTAAAGTGTGGAGAGTGGGTGCTGCAGTGTTTTGTTTGTTTAAGTGAGTGTGTGCGTGTGGGTGTGTGTGCTGTGTGCATTTGATGGTTGTTGCATAGTGTTTATTGTTCATTTAGCAGCCTGATGGCCTGGGGATAGAAGCTTCTTCTGAGTCTTTCTGTGCTCGCCTTAAGACTCCGGTATCGCTTGCCTGACCGCAGCAGTTCAAAGAGGCAGTTGTTCGGGTGGCTCGAGTCCTTAATAATTATCTTAGCTTTCCCCTTGCACCGCTTGTTGTAAATGTTCTGGAGGGTGGGAAGCCCCCCTCCAATTGTGCGTTCGGCTGAACGTGTCACTCTTTGTAGTCTGCTACGGTCTTGTGCAGTGCTATTCCCAAACCAGGAGGTGATGTTGCCAGTCAGGATGCTCTCTATTGTACATGAGTAGAAGTTCCTAAGGATCTTCTGACTGACTTGGAACTTCATTAGGCACCTGAGGAAGTAGAGGCGTTGTCGTGCCTTCTTCACAACACTGTCAATGTGTGTGGTCCATGTCAAGTCCTCGGATATGTGGGCTCTGAGGTACTTGAAACTGTTCACTCTCTCAACCGGTGCCCCGTCGATGCTGAGGGGGCTGTAGTCCTTGACCCCCGACCTCCTGAAGTCCACAATCATCTCTTTTGTTTTGCTGACGTTCAGGGAGAGGCAGTTCTCCTGACACCACTGTGACAGATTCTCTACCTCTTCCAGGTAGGCCCTCTCGTCGTTGGCAGAGATCAGGCCCACCACTACTGTGTCATCAGCAAATTTGATGATTGTGTTGTTGTTCCGCTGTGCCACGCAGTCATGTGTGTACAGGGAGTAGAGGAGGGGGCTCAGAACACAGCCCTGGGGGGCCCCTATGTTGAGCGTGATGGATGAGGAGGTGCAGTTGCCTGCTCTTACCACCTGGGGTCTGCCCGTCAGGAAGTCCAAGACCCACTGGCAGAGGTCATAGTTCAAGCCCAGGTCCCTGAGCTTGGCTATGAGTTTGGAGGGGACTATGGTATTGAATACTGAGCTGTAGTCGATGAACAGCATTCTCACATAGTTCCCCTGCCTCTTGTCCAGGTGTGATGCTGCTGTGTGCAGCACATGGGCTATGGCGTCCTCCGTGGACCTGTTGGGGCGATATGCAAATTGCAGGGGGTCCAGGTTGATGGGGAGGGAGGAACAGATGTAGCCCTTCACTAGCTTCTCAAAGCACTTCATGGCTATGGAGGTGAGGGCTACAGGGCGGTAGTCGTTGAGGCAAGCAGGCGTAGATTTTTTGGGTACAGGGATGATGGTGGACTTCTTCAGACAGGTGGGGATGACAGCCTGTTCCAAGGACAGGTTGAAGATGTCAGTGAATACCGGGGCCAGTTGGTCGGCACCGACTTTTAGGACGCGGCCGGGGATGCCGTCCGGTCCTGCTGCCTTCCTGATATTCACTTTTTTTTTTTTTACTTAAATTTTTATTAACATTTATAGACTGACAACACTTACACAAAAATGGATCCCATAACACAATATGAAAGAATGCAGTGAACATAAATGGTTACATGAATAGCATTGTTGGTTATATGTTTCCACTACAGTTGTTTTTCCAGGCACTTAATACAAAGATTGATTGTTTACCGCCCTTGAACAGGTATAGACAAATTTAATACCTACTCAAAAGGATTAGATACTGACTAAGGCAAATATGTATGGTATGGGTCCAGTGACCCTCCTTGAATTTCTTTCTTCTCTTATCCTTCGCCCTTTCTATTTCTTCTATACTAAATTTCTCTTTGCCTTTTGATTCACCCATTTACAAACCACATCTTCCTTGATTATTAATACAACATTGTTAAACAGACATAAATAACAGTAAAAAAAATGAAATACAATTGTAATACCCAAAAAAATGAAAAATAAAATCAGAAAATACTAACTAAGTCAAAAGTGTGTGACATGGGTTCAGAGACCCTCCTTGAACCTCTTTCCTCCTTTACCCTTCGCCCTCTTGTGATGCATTTGGTTCTTCCTCTGTGATGTCGTTTTCGTTCCCCTTGTAATCCTCCCACTTTCCCCATCTTTCTCCAAATTTATCTTCCTGTAACCTCAGCATGTGTGTTATCCTCTCCATATCCTGTATCTCCTCCACTATTCCTACCCATTGTGCTATTGTCGGTGGGTCTTCTTTGTACCACAGTCTTGTTATTGCTTTTCTGGCCGCTATCAACATTATCTTTATTAAATATTTGTCCCCCCCTTGTATTCCCTCGTGTGTCAGGTCTCCTAAGTAAAGCACCAGTCCTTTTTGTGGTAACCCGTATCCTAATATTCTGATCATTGCCTCCCCTATCTCCTCCCAATACCCCTTCAGCTTCTGACATCCCCAGAATATGTGCGTGTGATTTGCCCCCTCCTTCCCACACATCCTCCAGCATGCTCTTTGTGTTGGTGCATATTTTCCCTTCAGCTCTGGGGTTATAAAGAATCTGATTATGTTATTCCATCCAAACTCTTTCCATATCCTCGATCCTGTTGTTGAATGTTGCACCTCACATATGTTCCCCCATTCCTTCCCTGTTATTCCTATCTCTAATTCTCTCTCCCATTTCTCCCTTATATAATCGGTTGTGTGTCCCTTGCTGGTCATTATAGCCCGGTACAGTGCTGATATTACCCTTCCTTTCCCTCCTTTGTATGCCCTTACTATCATCCTAATTATTCCATTATGTTCTTCTTCCTTGTCCCCTCTTATTTCTTTATTATAGTAATCTCTAATCTGTAGATATCTGAAGTGGTCCTTGTTTTCTAGTCCAAATTTCTCCTTAAATTTTTGTAGTGTTTGCATTTCCCCCTTCTCTATCATTTTGCATATCGCTGTTGCATATTTTGCATATCACCTTCTGAATCCATGGTCCAGCCTCCCTGGTTTGAATCTCTTGTCATGTGCTATTCATCTCAGAACCCCTGACTGCTTCTCTAATTTGTGTGTTTTTACTACTCTGTTCCATATGGGCAAGGTGCATTTGGTGATAGGATCTAACAGTCCCTCTTTTTCTTTGAACAGTTCCCTATATCCCACCAGAGCTTGTACCTTGTATCCCTCCCCTTCTTTTTCAATGTCTTTCCATCTTGCCTCATATTTGTCGTTACACCAGCACGTCACTGCTCTCAGTTGCGCTGCATAATAATAATCTTGTAGGCTGGGTACTGCCATCCCTCCCTCTTCCTTTGGTAGTTGTAGTGTTTTATATCTGACCCTTGGTCTTCTCCCCGCCCATATGAACCTCGATATCAGTCTGTCCCACTCCCTGAATTGATTCTGTGGTATTTGTATTGGTAGTGACTGGAACAGGTACAGTAACCTTGATATTATGGTCATTTTAATGACCTCTATTCTTGAATTGAAGTCCAAGGGCATTACTGTCCATCTCTCTAAGTCTCTCTTGATGTTCTGATTTATCTGTGTATAGTTCGCCTCAAACAGTTTCCCCACCCCTCTCGTGATGTTCACGCCTAAGTATTTAATCTTGTCCGTGTTGTCCCATCTTATCCCGTACTGTTCCCTAATTTCCGTCGTTGGGGTATAGTTCCATGCTAAGGTCTGTGTCTTTGTCATGTTTAGTTTGTATCCTGAGTAGTGGCCATATTCCTTCAGTAGATCCATCAGTGCCGGGAAGCTCTTGTCTGGTTGTCTCATGTATACTATCACGTCGTCCGCAAATAGGCCTAGTTTATATTCCGTTCCCTTTATCCTTACTCCATTGATGTCCTCGGTCTGTCTGATCAGTTGCGCCAGTGGTTCTATGAAAACGGCGAAGAGCGTTGGTGAGAGACAACATCCCTGTCTGGTAGCCCTCTCTAATCTGATTCTATCCGTCAGGCTGCCATTCACCTTAACCCTCGCTGTCGGTTCTTGATATAGCGCCTTGATCATCTTCATCGCCCTCCCGTTCAGTCCGAACCTCATCAATGTTTTATATAAAAATGTCCAGCTCACACTGTTGAATGCTTTTTCTGCATCTAGGCTAATCAGTACCGCGCTACCACCTTGTTTTGTATCTCCTCTACTATGTGTAATGTCTTTCTCACGTTGTCCTGTGTCTGTCTCCCTTTAATAAATCCAGTTTGATCTTCATCTATAATGTCTGGCATAAACGTCTCAAATCTCTTTGATATTATCAATGTATACATCTTGTAATCCACGTTGAGTGTATGGACACAGGTCTGAAACTACTACATAATTCTCTATCCTTCCCTTCCTTCGGTATCGTGGTGATTATGGCTTCCTTCCACGAGGGGGGCATTTTGCCCTCTTCCATCGTGTGTCTGAACGCCGCCCCTAACATGGGTGCTAATTCCGTTCTAAATGTCTTGTAGAATTCCGATGGGAATCCGTCGCTCCCCGGAAATTTGTTGTTTTTAGCTCTACTAATTGCCTCTTCCAGTTCTCGTTCCGTAATTATTTTATTTAATTCTTCATTCTGTTCTTTCCCTATCGATGGTAACTCTAGCTTCTCCAGATATGCTTCTATTTCCTCTTCTCCCGCTGCTTTTGGCTGTGTGTATAGTCTCTCATAGTATTCTCTAAATGTCCTCTCTATTTCAGCTGGGTCTCTCAATATTTCATTAGTCTTTGTATCCCTTATTGTGTGTATCGTGTTCAACTTCTGTTGCGTCCTAATTCTCCTAGCCAACAGTCTGGTCGCTTTTGGTCCCCCTTCATAGTACGTTTGTTTCATGAACCTCGCTTTCTTTTCTATTTCCGTCAATAATTCCCTATTTATCCTGGCCTTTACTTCTTTGATTTCTCCAAGCGTTTCCTGTTCTTTTGATATCTGGTGTCTCCCCTCTAGCTTCTTCAGCTTCCCTATCAGATTGTGATATATCTCCGTTCTGGCCTTCTTCAGCATTGCTGTCTTCTCCATCAATTTCCCCCTTATCACCACCTTCAGTGTGTCCCATAGAATGTTCGGATCTACCGCCCCCGTCATTTTCTTCATTATACCTGGCTATCTCCTCCTTGATCTGACTCACCACCCCCTTGTTATTTAATATGCCTACATTTAGTCTCCAGATCGTGTTCCTCCGTCTCCCTTCTAGATCTACTGTCAGATATATGGCACTGTGATCCGATATGTCCGCTACTCCTATTCTGCTCTCCCGTACCATGTAACTGTCCCCCGTCGTCATCAAAAAGTTGTCTATTCTCGCATATGTCACGTGCGGGTGTGAGTAATGTGTGTATTCCCTGTCCATGGCGTGCATCCCCCTCCAAACATCTATAATTCCCATTTCCGTCATCTGAATATTCATATATCTACTGATTTGTGTCCGTCCTTTTCCAGTACTCGTGGTGTATAGGTCGTGATTCAGTACTACATTAAAATCTCCCGCGCATATCAATATCCTTTCTAGTTCCATCACTATCGTATCAAAAATGGTCTCATATAAATCCCTCTCACTCTCTGGGGGTGCATAAACATTCACTAACGTAACCATTTGGCCCTCCATTTTCCCCTTCACCAGAACAAATCTTCCCTCCTTGTCTCTTACTTCCTTGATCAATTCAAATTTGACTGTTTTTGATTAACATGATTACTCCTCTCCTCAGGTTCCGTTTAAAGGAACTATAGTATGCATTTTCATATCCAAATCTCTTCAGTTGCTCATGATCCTGTGCTACCAAATGTGTCTCCTGCAAAAAAATCACTTCCATCTCACTTTTTTTACACTTCAACATCACTTTGCCCCTCTTTATCGTATTATTCATTCCATTAACGTTTAACGACATCATTTTTATACCTTTAACCTTTGTCATCTTTCTTCTTCTTTCGTCTATCAGTCCCCCCCATGTCACAGTCATTCCCCCCTCCGGTTGTAGCCTCCGCTCTCTTCACCGAATACATATAATGATTAACATAAATAAAAAACATAAACTTTACATAAAGTGCTCCCAAGGCGTTCGGGGGGTCCCTGTGTCCCCCCCTGTCCCCTGCTGGTGGGTGAGGCCGGGTAATTGCTCTCCTAGCGAGAGGCCCCCTCCTGACGGCTTGGGGGTTTGAAACCCTTACCCCCAACCGCTCGTCATATTTGTCCAGCCTTCTTACTCAAAGACCCCCATTTCCTAGGTCCCTCTCAGTGTGGCTCATATGTTCCCATGTCCCTCCTTCCTCCCAAACACGTGTGTGGTGTCTTCTGTGTACCCATTTTACTTTCTTTTCCTCCCCTCTATTTTCTATGTGATGTCCATTTATCCCCTTAATCCCTTCCAACTGTGTTACTCACAGCGTGTGTCTATGTATTTGTTTCAATATGTTCTGTGTTCCGTCTATTTTACCTAATTATATTTCCATTTATTTCCTCCATCAGCATGTGTATTATGTGTCCATGTATACGTTATGTTCGTTCCTATATCCTGCCTCTACCTGGGAATGTGTGTTTATGTATATGTTATTTCAGTTTCTATATTTTGTCTCTATTTGGATAGTTTTTTCACTCTCTTGTGCGTGTACTCATCTGTTCGTCTCCTCCAGCCTCCTCTCCCCTCCTTCTCCGTCTCTGGCCTCCTCATCTGTCTCCGCCTTCGGTCTGTCACGTCTCACCTCGGCCTTCTCCTCTCTCCTCCCTCCTCTCCCGGGTGTCGATCTCCTACTCTGGTCCATCTGCGTGCTTTCTCCAATCTCTGCTGCAGGCTCAGCTTCAAGTTTCAAGTTCAAGTTTCTTTAATAGTTGTCATACAGAAGTACAGAATACTTTTGTACAAAATGCTTCTTACTGTTGCGCTCCAGAGACTGTGCAAGACAAGATACGTATGAAATAAAAACATAGTAAAATTAGAAGTAAAAAAAAGAGGTCACAGTGTTCAGTTTAGACATATGTACAATGTTCGATGCAGAATAGACGTAGTTACCATACAATATACAATACTGTGCAGTGTACTAATATACAATACTATATAGTGCAAGGCAGAAATGGAGAAATGGGACGAGGTGCAATTTAGGTACAATTCACAGTAGGTGTACGAGTTGTAGTGCAAATCCTTTATCAATAAATATAAAGTGTAAGTGTGTTTGTGTGATCTAAAGTGTGGAGAGTGGGTGCTGCAGTGTGTTGTTTGTTTGAGTGAGTGTGTGCGTGTGGGTGTGTGTGCTGTGTGCATTTGATGGTTGTTGCATAGTGATTATTGTTCGTTTAGCGATTATTGTTCGTTTAGAAGCCTGATGGCCTGGGGATAGAAGCTTCTTCTGAGTCTTTCTGTGCTCGCCTTAAGACTCCGGTATCGCTTGCCTGACCGCAGCAGTTCAAAGAGGCAGTTGTTCGGGTGGCTCGAGTCCTTAATAATTCTCTTAGCCTTCCCCTTGCACCGCTTGTTGTAAATGTTCTGGAGGGTGGGAAGCCCCCCCCCCTCTTTGTAGTCTGCTACGGTCTTGTGCAGTGCTATTCCCAAACCAGGAGGAGATGTTGCCGGTCAGGATGCTCTCTATTGTACATGAGTAGAAGTTCCTAAGGATCTTCTGACTGACTTGGAACTTCGTTAGGCGCCTGAGGAAGTAGAGGCGTTGTCGTGCCTTCTTCACAACACTGTCAATGTGTGTGGTCCATGTCAAGTCCTCGGATATGTGGGCTCCGAGGTACTTGAAACTGTTCACTCTCTCAACCGGTGCCCCGTCGATGCTGAGGGGGCTGTAGTCCTTGACCCCCGACCTCCTGAAGTCCACAATCATCTCTTTTGTTTTGCTGACGTTCAGGGAGAGGCAGTTCTCCTGACACCACTGTGACAGGCTTCTGGCCCTCCTGTCCCCTTCCTTCTCCGTCCTCCGCCATCTGCATCCCCCGTCGCCTCATCTCCTCCGCCGCCTCCCGCGCCGTCGCGTACGTCACCGTCCCTTCCTTCCAGTGAATCCTTAGCGAGGTCATGGGTGATTGGAATTTCATTCCGTTTTCTTTCAGAATTCTCTTCAGTCCCGCGTAAGACCTGCGTGTTATTGCTACCGCTGTCGAGTAATCGTGATCAAACGACAGTCTTTTCCCCTCGATTTCTATCTTCTTGGTCCACGCGGTTCTGAGTATCAATTCCTTAATCTCAAATCTCAGAAAGTTAATAATCACCGCCCTCGGAGGTCTGTCCGGTTTCGGTCTCGGAGCCAACGCCCTGTGGGCCCTCTGTATCTCCATTTTTTCCAGTCCCGTCTCCTCCAGTTGTTCCTTGATAAGCTTTTCCACATATTGGGTCACCGATTCCCCTTTGACTCCTTCTTTCAATCCCCATATTCTGATGTTATTTCTCCGTGACCTCCCCTCCATGTCCGATAGCTTTGTCTCCATCTGTTCTTGTTGTTGAATCGCACACGTTAATACATTGTGTATCTCTGTGTTCCATTCCTCCGCTTGCGCCGTTCTTGTCTGTAACTCGGTTACGTTTCTGTCCTGTTCCGCCATCTTCTCATCCACCCTTTTGAGTTCTGTATTCAGTTCACCTCTGAAGTCCTCCTGTTCCTTCCTCAATTCCTCCCGTAACTTCCCAATATCGTTCCTTATCGTGTCCGTGTTCAGTTTTATTGTCGCTGTTATGGTCTCCAATATCCCGGCCTGCATGACCACGGCCCATCCTGGCATTCCCGTGCTTGTCCCAGCCGATCCTCCTCCTTCCTCCGCCTGACCCTTCTCGGTCTCGTTTCGGGGGCTCTGTTCCATCAAACTCTCCTCTTCCCGTGAGTCCTCCATTTCTCTCTCCTTCACAATTGTTTTTTCCTCCTTCCTTCTCGTTTGCATTTTCATTTTTAATCACTTTTCGGGTCCTTTTTTATCCGTTTTTTCACTCTTTTGACCAGGAGCTCCACCGCATGCGTGTTACCCTTCCGCTCTCATACCGGAAGCCCCTGATATTCACTTTTTTAAAGATCCGTCTCACCTCATGCTCTGTTACCCTGAACACTGAGTCTCCATCAGCAGACCCCCCCCCCCCGATTGCCGTGGTTTGTAGGCTGGTGTTGTTATTCACAGCATCAAACCTCGCATAGAAGGAATTGAGATCATTTGCTAAGGAGATGTCACTGTTCAGTTTGAGGGAGGTGCCTTTGTAATCTGTCATTGTTCTGAAGCCCTGCCACATACCTCTAGACTCAGCCTGTTCAAACTGAAGTTCAACTTTATCCCTGTAACGCCGTTTTGCCTCTATTACTGCTCTCCTGACGTTGTATCTTGCCATCTTGTGTTCTTCCATGTTGCCTGTCACCAGCCCTGTGTTGTAGGCTGATGTGCGCACTTTCAGAGCCTCACGGACGGATTTATCTACCCAGGGCTTTTGATTTGGGTATATTCTAATTGTGGTAGAGGGGATTGTTTCTTCTACCAGAGTACAGACAAAGTCAAGCACCGTTTCAGTGTATTCGTTAATATTGGCTGTGTTATCACGGAATACACTCCAGTCTGTGCATTCAAGCGCAGCTTGGAGTGTCTCCTCTGACGTCACGGTCCAACGCTTAACCTCTCGCAAGACCACCGGCGTTCGCTTGAGACTTTGTTTATACTTTGGCAAAAGAAAAATGGCGGCGTGATCGGACTTACCGAATGTGACCATAGGCTCCACAGCCAGCTGACAAACTAGTTGAGCTAAGTCGGCGGATGTTAAAACTGAGTGACTAATCCATGATTTACACTTGTGCCAATTGCGTTTGTCCTGAATCTTTAGTATTGGCATTAATAAATCAGATGTCATGCTAATATGTCATGTTCTACAGTAGGGCGTACTACTGTGATACCCATTCAAAGTGCGTGTGTGCGAGGCTCGCTCTCCGCCGCTCTCCACGCATTATTTCTATGCTCATACCAGCGTGGGGGCAAAACTAGCGTAGGTCAGTGGCCAATCAGAGCGCAAAAGGCGAACGCGGAAGGACAACTGGCTTGTGGGAAGTATAGACGCCACCTGGGTTGGTCCACTAGGGGAAGCCGGCCAGGCCAAAGAGAGGGTAGAAAATTAAAATTAAAACAGCAGACATTAGGTGCTAGTGGTCTCAAATGCAATGCTACAGTGTGGATATAGGTTTCTTCTTATACTAGAGATCTGATCGTAATTCTGTAAACAAATTTAAAGTTATGAAAATGCTATGTCAGGATAGGCGGCTGGGTGGCGCAGTGGACATTGCGCTTGTCACCAATGCAAGAGACACCGGGTTCGACTCCGGCTGTCGGCGTTGCCTCCGGCTTGGGCCGGCCGTCATACTAACTCAATTGGCAGAGTTAGCGGGTGGAAGTCGATGGGTGGTAATCTGGACGTTGTGGACAGCGACTCCTACAGGTCGGTTGGGGACGCCTGCACAGCAGAGACAGGAAATAGCGGGGGTAGTGTGAGCCTCCAACACGTTACACCTCGCCGAATGAGAGTCCGCGCTGGCAGGTGAAAATATGTGACAGGCTGCCTCCACATGTATCGGAGGGGGCATGTGATGCAAGGCTTCTATCCTCCCTACAACCGACCAGTGGGGGGCATATGCGAGCAACGTTCAAGACAGGAGAGGGGAGAATTGGCACGGCTAAATTGGGATGGGAGAAAAAATAGAAAGAGGAGAAAAAAGTGATACGTGGCTGTGTTTGCAGGCCTAAAGCTATATTGTATATTATAGCTATGGATCTAATAATATAGTCGATTGTCATTGAGTTTCTTCCGGTCAAGATGCAAAAAACTGATAATTTTCCCATCCATACATTCCCGTTTTATACCGTCGTGAATATGAGTTTCAGGGCGGTCTGGTGTAATTTCCAAAATGCTGGGTAATGGCCGGCAACATGTATTCTAGTAAAAGCGTTATCGTTTCTTCCCTGGACTAGCTACTGTTCTCAAATCAAATTTAGATTATCGGTATTATGTTTCATCATGGATGCATGAAAGGGGGGGGCGCCCCTCCGTGCTTTGATCGCTACCAACGGAACACGCCACACACACACACCACACACACACACACCACACACACACACGCCCCGATCGCATGAAGGAATGTTTGGATCAACGCAATATTGATACCATATACTGTAGCCCTTACCTTGACCAGGATCTGTCCCGAAAAGAATATTCCAATTATCTGATTGGCATTCCAAGTACTGATGTCGACCGTGTTGCCAACGTAATCCAGCAATGAACACGAACCGGGGGGGCCCGACCCCCCTTCGATGCATGCGTTATAAGCGTTTGGCTTGCCCGAGTAGTTAGACTCCGCCCGCAGGCCGTAGATCGGCCCAGACACCAAGCCACATCATTTCAAATGGAGTGCAATAGCGGCCGCAAGGCGGCAGGCGGCAGTATCGGACTGTTGCGATCTCAGACACATTGCCACACAGTACCACAGCATACCTGGATGATTTCTGAATGGAAATAGTGAATAAAAGAAATAACGATCCAATAACAAGTATACTCGTTGTGGGCGTTATTCGATTGGCGGGCTATAACGAGTATACTCGTTGTTGGCAGCCATTGAGTTAATATCTGTTCCATTGAATACAGTGTCATGTAGAAACTATTGTAATTCCTACACTGTTCACCTGATTCAGATGTGAATACCCTTGAATTAAAGCTGAAAGTCGCCACTTAAAGCACATCTTGATTGTTTCATCTCAAGTCCATTGTGGTGGTGTACAAAGCCAAAATTATGAAAATTGTGTCAATGTCCAAATATGTAACTATCCACCTGACTTTAAAAAAATTAACAGGACAGGCGGCTGGGTGGTGCAGCGGGAAAGGCGCTCGCCACTAATGCAGGATATACTGGTATCGAGCCCAGCTCTCGCCGTTGCTACCGGCTTGGCCGGCCGTCATACTAACACAATTGGCAGTGTTAGATGGTGGGAAAGCCGGTGGGTGGGGATGGGGATTGGACGTTGTGGACAGCGACTCCTACAGGTCGGTTGGGTGACGCCGGTACGGCGGAAACAGGATGTATCGGGGGCAGCGTGAGCCTCCCACACGTTACTCCTCGCCACTGAGAGTTCGAGCTGCTGCGGTGAAAAGATGCGACAGGCTGCCTCCTCGTGTACCGGAGGGGACACGTGATGCAAGGCTTCTATCCTCACTACAGCCGACCAGTGGGAGGCATAGTCTAGCAACGTTCAAGACAGGGTAGGGGATAATTGGAATTACGAAATTGGGATGGGAGAAAAATAGAAAAATAAGGAGAAAAAGTGGATCAAAAAAATTATAAAAAAACGAACAGGACTTGGATACAGAAGAGGCATTGTGACTTCTGGTGAAAAAAGGAGAATGCATAATTTTAAAATGTTTTCATGGTTTTCCCTCGATCCAGGCAGCTACCAGCTCTCCCCGACCGTCAACATGCCCCAGGATGACACCGTCATCATCGAGGATGATAGGCCGCCCCTGCTCCCGCCCCACCTCTCTGACCAATCGTCTTCCAGCTCCCATGATGACGTGGGCTTCACTGCTGAGATCACGCCGCCCTGGGCCAAAGAGATACCCAGTCAAATTGAGAGGTCTGTCTGTCTGTCTGTCTGTCTGTCTGTCTGTCTGTCTGTCTGTCTGTCTGTCTGTCTGTCTGTCTGTCTGTCTGTCTGTCTGTCTGTCTGTCTGTCTGTATGTCTGTCTGTCTGTCTGTCTGTCTGTCTGTCTGTCTGTCTGTCTGTCTGTCTGTCTGTCTGTCTGTCTGTCTGTCTGTCTGTCTGTCTGTCTGTCTGTCTGTCTGTCTGTCTGTCTGTCTGTCTGTCTGTCTGTCTGTCTGTCTGTCTGTCTGTCTGTCTGTCTGTCTGTCTGTCTGTCTGTCTGTCTGTCTGTCTGTCTGTCTGTCTGTCTGTCTGTCTGTCTGTCTGTCTGTCTGTCTGTCTGTCTGTCTGTCTGTCTGTCTGTCTGTCTGTCTGTCTGTCTGTCTGTCTGTCTGTCTGTCTGTCTGTCTGTCTGTCTGTCTGTCTGTCTGTCTGTCTGTCTGTCTGTCTGTCTGTCTGTCTGTCTGTCTGTCTGTCTGTCTGTCTGTCTGTCTGTCTGTCTGTCTGTCTGTCTGTCTGTCTGTCTGTCTGTCTGTCTGTCTGTCTGTCTGTCTGTCTGTCTGTCTGTCTGTCTGTCTGTCTGTCTGTCTGTCTGTCTGTCTGTCTGTCTGTCTGTCTGTCTGTGTCTCCCTCTCTCTATCTCTCTCTCACTCTATCTGTATCTCCGTCTGTCTGTCTGTCTGTCTGTCTGTCTGTATGTCTATGTCTGTCCGTCCGTCCGTCTCATTGATCTTAAAACCATTTGCCATGATGTAATTGTGTGCTTTCTGAGTAATGAATGTGAGGCGGCAGACTCCCTCAGGCGTATGTGGGAGAAACTCATTTTACTGTAGAGCAAAGAAATTAGATTCTTGTCATCTCTGGGCCATTCTCCCCTTTTCCCCACAAAAGCAATATTGAAGATAGTTCACCCCAGTCCTTCTTGTGGCTCTTTGTACAATCTATAAACATGTTAAAATGCATCTGAAAATCATTATACAAAATTCACCCTTCACCACAGTGGTGGAAAGTAACTAAGTACTTTTACTGTACTTAAGTACAATTTCGAGCTACTTGTACTTTACGTGAGTATTTTCATTTTAGGGAACTTTATACTTTTACTCCACAACATTTCAAAGGCAATATTGTACTTTTTACTCCACAACATTTCCAAGGAAATACTGTACTTTTTACTCCACTACATTTATCTGAACCCATCAGTTACTAGTTACTTTAAAGATAAAGATTTTGCATAGAAAACAATGGCAAGAATGTATGAAGATTATATACAGTCCTTTCACATTTGAAGCCTGTCGACTTCAAGAAGACATAATCAGAGCAGCATAACTGAACCACATACCACTTTAACATAACCTTTCATCAGGGCAGCATAACTGGACCACATACCACTTTAACATTACTTTTAGAGGTCAATGGATCATGGTATGTCCATAATATTTTGGTCACTACGATAATCAATGGCAATCCAGTTGACTCGAACACCTCTATAAAAAAAAACATCTCACCATCCACGCTGACCTCCATAAACAGCACATCTCCTCCTACCGTGATGCACTTCAAGCTGCCAAATCTGCCCACTACTCCACCATCATCAACAGCAGCAACCGAAACCACCGGACCCTCTTCTCCACTGTCAAGAAACTCCTACAACACCCTGACAATAACTCACTATCCTGCCCTGACCTCTGCAACTCGTTTCTCCTCTCCTTCAATAACAAAATATCCCAAATCAACAGCTCACTGACCGCCCGCATCGCCAACTCCCCCACCCTCGCCCCCCCACTATCATTTTTCCCCCACCTGACTCCATCCCTCCCACCCCCTTCACTGCCTTCGCCCCAGTTGACTCCTCCTTCATCACGGACCTCATGACCACCTCCAAGGCCACTACCTGCTCCCTTGACCCCCTCCCCACTACTCTCACCAAGGCCTGCCTCCCTGCTCTCATCCCCCACCTCACCGCCCTTTTCAACCAGTCACTATCCCTAGGCCACGTCCCCTCCCTCTATAAACTCGCCGCTGTCACCCCTGTCCTCAAAAAACCACACTCTCGACCCATCCAACCTCTCCAACTACCGCCCCATCTCCAATCTCCCTTTCTTTTCTAAAACACTTGAACGCATTGCTGCCTCCCAACTCCACTCCCATCTCCTGTCCAACACAGTTTTTGTTTTTGATCTATTGTGATGTTTCTTCTTTACTTGTACAATAAGACTTGTACATCCCATGGGGGCTATTCCATGTGATCTTGGGCTTTACAATTACATTTGATTTGATTTGTGACGTGCAAGCCTCCCACTCAGCCAGGGCTGAAGAGGCGCATCAAGCATGCCTAAGTGGTTGAGGAGAACTACCAACAACTCAAACCCAGACGTAACGCTGTGGCGTTTCAGACCTGTCACCAGCACAGATACTAACTGTTTGAATGTCGTTGCCTTTTGAAATTCCAGCTATGCGTTTGACTAATTCCTTCAGAGATTTGGTCTATTTTTTTTATCTTCAGGTGAGATTTGGTCTATTTTCTCTTCGTGTGAGATTTGGTCTATTATTTTCTATGCACATGTGTGCATGTGCCAATATGAGTGTGTCCCTGTGATTGTGAACTGGCACTCGGTGGGCAACCCTGCTTCTCTGGCCACTTGACCTGATGTGAAGGACCCCCACTCAGACCCACTGCTGATTGCACCATGCTAGAGGCCCTGTCTGGAGGTCGTGTGTGTGTGTGAGAGAGAGACACACAGAGAGAGACAGACAGAGAGAGAGATAGTCTGTGTGTATCTGTATATGGAATACGATAAGATAATATATTAATTTATTGACCCCTTTGGGGAAATTGGGGCATCATGGCAACATGGGGGAGGGGAGGTACAGGTACATGGTAATAGTATAAGAAAAGTAAAGATTTTACGCATGTGTTACTATATGTCGTGCGTGTGCATGCTTGTGTGCGCCTGTTGGCGCATCTGTGTGTGTGTGTGTGTGTGTGTGTGTGTGTGTGTGTGTGTGTGTGTGTGTGTGTGTGTGTGTGTGTGTGTGTGTGTGTGTGTGTGTGTGTGTGTGTGTGTGTGTGTGTGTGTGTGTGTGTGTGTGTGTGTGTGTGTGTGTGTGTGTGTGTGTGTGTGTGTGTGTGTGTGTGTGTGTGTGTGTGTGTGTGTGTGTGTGTGCGTGCGTGCGTGCGTGCGTGTGCGTGCGTGCGTTGGACAGTGATGGACACAGGAGTCATGCTACAGTAATCACTGTGTCTGTCTCTGAAGTACGTCGTCAGAGTGACAGTGGGTTGATCTTTTTTCCGGAGGACACCCTGATGACTCTCCCAGAGATCTCATCCCTCACCCTCCTCCCCTTCGCTTGTCTCCCTCTGTTTTTCTTTTGATTTGCCCTCCTTATTTCCCCTTCTGCTCATTTCAGTCCCATTTGTCCCTCCCTTGATTGCTCTTATATCGTGTTTCGGTTATCTCTCTCTCTCTCTCTATCTCTATCTCTCTCTCTATCTCTCTATCTCTCTCTCTCTCTCTCTCTCTCTCTCTCTCTCTCTCTCTCTCTCTCTCTCTCTCTCTATCTCTCTCTCTATCTCTCCATCTCTCTCTTTATCTTGCTCTATCTATCTCTCTCTCTCTCTATCTCTCTCTCTCTTTCTCTCTATCTCGCTCGCTCTCTATCTCTCCCCTTATATCCCTCTCTGTCTTTCTCTGTCTCTCTGTCTCTCTCTCTCTCTCTCTCTCTCTCTCTCTCTCTCTCTCTCTGTCTTTCTCTGTCTACAGTATATATCTATCTCTCTGTCTCTCTCTGCCTCTCTGTCTCTATAACGGAACGTAGACCAATCTCAGTCACTCTTATTGTCTGGGACCAAATTCGGCCACGCCCCATTCCCAGTAAAAAGTGGGAATATCTAGAATGTGTTTTGGGCGACGGTGTTTACGGAAGTGCGGGGGTAGCCTCTCAAGTTGACGATACACAACTTTCTGTTGTCAGTAGATGGCAGCATTGGTTTAAAATTTTAATGTGAAAATGTTGAAAACTACATCATGAATACAATTCCCAAGACCTTTAGCACAGGTCACAGGTCACTGGGACGTGTCTATTCTTTGACGCGATCTGAACAGTGTTAAATTATTAATGGGACCAGAGTACAGTGATCGAGAATGGTCACCCAATTATCTTAACAAAAGTGCATCATTGGCATTATGTTTGTTGTCTAAACGGGAACATAATGGTACAATTTAAGATTTGAATGTTATCCGCATATAAAGGACAAATAAAACATTGTTAATGTGTAAGAAACCGCAATGAAAATGGTGCAGGGTAAGTTATATTCGCTATTGTTATGAAAATGTGATAGAATCCTATAAAAATGTGGACGCATTTGGTCACTGTGACGTTATATCTCTATCTGCCTCTCCACTCGTCCATTTAATTATTTTCTCCTCTCAGTTTCACTTATTTGACCCTCTTACTCTCTTCTCTCTATATCTCTCTTTTTCTCTCTCTCTATCTCTCTCATCTCTTTATCCCCTATCTCTCTCTTTCTCTATCTATCTCTCTCTCTCTCTCTCATATCTCTCTCTATTCTCTCTCTCTCTCTCTCTCTCTCTCTCTCTCTCTCTCTCTCTCTCTCTCTCTCTCTCTCTCTCTCTATATATATGTGTATGCATGTATCTCCCTCTCAGAGATTCAGAGATACAGAGACACTCAGTAGGATAAGGAGAAGGAGTGCTCCGGGAGTTTTGAATGGAGACATTTGTAACACTAACAAAGAGTAAATAATTAAATGTGATGTTGTTTTATGTTGAGTAATTATAATAAACTGCATTTTGAGGTGAAACGTGAGTTTTGAAGGTGTTTTAAAATCAATAATGATTTCTGCAGTGAAGGGTTGCCATGATAACTAAGGGCTTTGTGGCAGAAACCATTGGACGGCACATGTGTAGAAGGGGTCAGGTCTTGTTAGTCTTATTAGTTGATCTCATCAAGATGGAGGTGGATAACTCCTTCAATAAATGAATCACAGGGAAAATAATCAATAATATATTTGGTGTCAATTACATCTATTTGATTGTAATTGATTTCCAAGCGTTTGAAGTAGTAGCCCCTAGGCTCTGGAATGAGCTCCCCCAGGTCTGGAGAGCCTCCCCCTCTGTGGCCCCCAGGCTCTGGAATGAGCTCCCCCAGGTCTGGAGAGCCTCCCCCTCTGTGGCCCCTAGGCTCTGGAATGAGCTCCCCCAGGTCTGGAGAGCCTCCCCCTCTGTGGCCCCCAGGCTCTGGAATGAGCTCCCCCAGGTCTGGAGAGCCTCCCCCTCTGTGGCCCCTAGGCTCTGGAATGAGCTCCCCCAGGTCTGGAGAGCCTCCCCCTCTGTGGCCCCTAGGCTCTGGAATGAGCTCCCCCAGGTCTGGAGAGCCTCCCCCTCTGTGGCCCCCAGGCTCTGGAATGAGCTCCCCCAGGTCTGGAGAGCCTCCCCCTATGTGGCCCCTAGGCTCTGGAATGAGCTCCCCCAGGTCTGGAGAGCCTCCCCCTCTGTGGCCCCTAGGCTCTGGAATGAGGTCCCCCAGGTCTGGAGAGCCTCCCCCTCTGTGGCCCCTAGGCTCTGGAATGAGCTCCCCCAGGTCTGGAGAGCCTCCCCCTCTGTGGCCCCTAGGCTCTGGAATGAGGTCCCCCAGGTCTGGAGAGCCTCCCCCTCTGTGGCCCCCAGGCTCTGGAATGAGCTCCCCCAGGTCTGGAGAGCCTCCCCCTATGTGGCCCCTAGGCTCTGGAATGAGCTCCCCCAGGTCTGGAGAGCCTCCCCCTCTGTGGCCCCTAGGCTCTGGAATGAGCTCCCCCAGGTCTGGAGAGCCTCCCCCTCTGTGGACTCGTTCAAGGGGCAGCTAAAAACCCACCTGTTCTACACCTGTGATTTAGTTTCTTCTCTTTTTGTCCGTGCCTGTTTTTATATTGTATGTTTTTATGAATTTACCTCTTCTTTTGTTTTTTAAACTTGTGAAGCACTGTTTTTACACAGTTTTTACATTGGATGTTTTTTTTTGTTCGTTAATTTTATTTTTTGTTTTTAAACTTGTGAAGCACTCTGTGCATTCGTGCTGGGAAGGGTGCTACACAAATAAAGCCTTACTTACTTACTATTTCTTTTTTTAATATTTGGAAAAATTAAATAAAGATTTAATTATAGATCAATTTAATCACAGTACACTTTCTATCTCTCCCTCTCTCTATATCCCTCCCCCTCTCTCTCGCCCCCCATCTCTCTCCCTCTCTCTCTCTCTCTCTATCCCTCTCTCTCTCCCTCCCCCTCTCTCTATCCCTCTCTCTCTCTCTCCCTCTCTCTATATCTTTCCCTCTCTATCTCCCTCCCCCTATCTCTCTCCCCCCCTCTATCTCCCTCTCTCTCCCTCCCCCTCTCTCTCTCCCCCTCTCTCTCTCCCTCTATATCTCTCTCTCCCTCTCTCTCTCCCTCCCCCTCTCTCTCCCCATCCCCCTCCCCCATCCCCCTCTTTTACTATGTTATTTGATACTATCTTGTCTAGCACAGTCTCTGGAGCGTAACAGTAAGAAGCATTTTGTATGAAAGTATTCTGTACTTCTGTATGACAACTATTAAAGAAATTTGAAACTTGAAACTTGAAACTCTCTCTCCCCCTCCATTCCTCTTAAGTTCCCTGAGTCCGGACGAGGTGGACGACGACAGTGCCTTCCAGCGGGAGGGGTTCGGCCGTCAGAGCATGTCGGAGAAGCGCACCAAGCAGTTCGGCGACGCAGCAGGCCAGCTGGAGATCATCAAGACGCGCAAGTCCAAGAGCATGGACCTAGGTACCCCCCTGGGACACTGGACACTGTCCATACAATCACTATGTATTCACCTAGGTACCCCCCTGGGACACTGGACACTGTCCATACAATCACTATGTCTTCACCTAGGTACCCCCCTGGGACACTGGACACTGTCCATACAAT
This sequence comes from Notolepis coatsorum, assembly GCF_963971535.1. NCBI lineage: Eukaryota > Metazoa > Chordata > Actinopteri > Aulopiformes > Paralepididae > Notolepis > Notolepis coatsorum. The sequence continues at coordinate 171,164,691 of NC_140168.1, forward strand.
CACTATGTCTTCACCTAGGTACCCCCCTGGGACACTGGACACTGTCCATACAATCACTCTGTCTTCACCTAGGTACCCCCCTGGGACACTGGACACTGTCCATACAATCACTATGTCTTCACCTAGGTACCCCCCTGGGACACTGGACACTGTCCATACAATCACTATGTCTTCACCTAGGTACCCCCCTGGGACACTGGACACTGTCCATACAATCACTATGTCTTCACATAGGTACCCCCCTGGGACACTGGACACTGTCCATACAATCACTCTGTCTTCACCTAGGTACCCCCCTGGGACACTGGACACTGTCCATACAATCACTCTGTCTTCACCTAGGTACCCCCCTGGGACACTGGACACTGTCCATACAATCACTCTGTCTTCCCAAGTCCTCCACCACCTTTCTGTCCCAGACTCCTTATCTCCTTATTCACTTCGCTGACATTTTGGTAAAATGTGATTATTATTATATGTGAATATGAGGTACTGATGCCATGGTTAAAACAACAGGCAGAATACACAGAATTACAAGCGTGTGTAATACGTCAGAATTACAAACTGATGTATCAGAATTACAAAGAATGTAATACTGTATATCAGAATTACAAACTAATGTAATATATCAGAATTACCGATTCCGTTTTTTTCACACCGCCCTAGTTTTCATGTTTTGAAATACATTGAAGTGAATTAGTCATCACCTACACAGAAATGCATTCACAGTGATCTACGAAAACAAAGATGGTGGCGAAGTGAATACGGCGAACTAATGCATTATCCAACATTCTTCAGATCCCTTGAAAATGGCTTTGAAAAACCCAGTTGGCCGATCGCTTCTGGCTGTAAAACCGCCTCTTTCTTCTCTCACACGTCTGATCTCCAACCACCTGGATGGTTTTGTCTGCATCATGTTCATATCACAATGATATCCAATTGCTATCCTCAACAACTCTTTAACCCAAACCCCCCCACCCACCCAAAACCTTTCCGCATGATGCCTGACTCTAATTGAGATGTGATTGTGATGTTTGCCCAGAATGCTGCATGTGGAACGTCACTAACCCCAATTGTTTCTGCCCTCTGTCCTCCTCCCTTCCTCCCTTTAACAGTAGCCGACGAGATTAACCTCACCCCTCGCCCCGACCCCGACGCAGGTAAGGATGGGCACGACCGCAACGGTGGAACGGACAAGTCATCACCGTTATCACCGCGCTGTTCTCAATATATATAGTGTGTTTATGCTTGGAGACGGAGTGTCGAATGCTCTTAGAAAGGATGTGTTATTTTCAGGGAGCGACAACCAGACAGAGCGAGTGCAGTGTGTTGCTTTCTCACACGTGTTGAAAATAGAATTTGGGGCCAAAGTGAGCTTTATGTAAAATCAAAGGTATTGATAGAGTTGCTTTAAATACATAAATCACATTCAGATCATGTCCAGATTTTCCATTGGGGATATCATTTGAAGTAGAAAAAAGGTAATAAATCGCAATATATTGCAAATGCAATATTACAATACAGTGACTCTAGTATCATTCACCCCTTGTAAACTATACAAGAAGACTAAAATGTAAACTGTAAACTATACAAGACAACTCAAATGTAAACTATACAATAAGACTCAAATGTAAACTACAAGATGACTCAAATGTAAACTACAAGACAACTCGAATGTAAACTATACAAGAAGACTCAAATGTAAACTACAAGACAACTCGAATGTAAACTATACAAGAAGACTCAAATGTAAACTACAAGACAACTCAAATGTAAACTATACAAGATGACTCAAATGTAAACTACAAGAAGACTCTAATGTAAACTACAAGAAGACTCAAATGTAAACTATACAAGAAGACTCAAATGTAAACTACAAGATGACTCAAATGTAAACTACAAGACAACTCGAATGTAAACTATACAAGAAGACTCAAATGTAAACTACAAGACAACTCAAATGTAAACTATACAAGATGACTCAAATGTAAACTACAAGAAGACTCTAATGTAAACTACAAGAAGACTCAAATGTAAACTATACAAGACGACTCAAATGTAAACTATACAAGACGACTCAAATGTAAACTATACAAGAAGACTCAAATGTAAACTATAAAAGACGACGCAAATGTAAACTATACAAGACGACTCAAATGTAAACTTTGCAAGAAGACTATAATGTAAACTACAAGAAGACTCAAATGTAAACTACAAGAAGACTCAAATGTAAACTAAAAGATGCCTCAAATGTAAACTATACAAGAAGACTCAAATGTAAACTACAAGAAGACTCGAATGTAAACTATACAAGACGACTCAAATGTAAACTATGCAAGACGACTCAAATGTAAACTATACAAGATGACTCAAATGTAAACTATACAAGATGACTCAAATGTAAACTATACAAGACGACTCAAATGTAAACTACAAGATGACTCAAATGCAAACTATACAAGAAGACTCAAATGTAAACTATACAAGAAGACTCAAATGTAAACTATACAAGACGACTCAAATGTAAACTACAAGATGACTCAAATGTAAACTATACAAGAAGACTCAAATGTAAACTACAAGATGACTCAAATGTAAACTATACAAGAAGACTCAAATGTAAACTATACAAGACAACTCAAATGTAAACTATACAAAAAGATTCAAATGTAAACTACAAGAAGACTCAAATGTAAACTACAATAAGACTCAAATGTAAACTACAAGAATACTCAAATGTAAACTACAAGACGACTCAAATGTAAACTACAAGATGACTCAAATGTAAACTACAAGAAGACTCAAATGTAAACTACAAGACGACTCAAATGTAAACTATACAAGACTACTCAAATGTAAACTATACAATACGACGCAAATGTGAACTACAAGATGACTCAAATGTAAACTATACAAGAAGACTCAAATGTAAACTACAAGACAACTTACAGTAAATGTAAACTATACAAGATTACTCAAATGTAAACTACAAGAAGACTTGAATGTAAACTACAAGAAGACTCAAATGTAAACTATACAAGAAGACTCAAATGTAAACTATACAAGAAGACTCAAATGTAAACTACAAGATAACTCAAATGTAAACTATACAAGAAGACTCAAATGTAAACTATAAAAGACGACTCAAATGTAAACTATACAAGACGACTCAAATGTAAACTACAAGAAGACTCAAATGTAAACTACAAGAAGACTCAAATGTAAACTATACAAGAAGACTCAAATGTAAACTACAAGATGACTCAAATGTAAACTATACAAGACGACTCAAATGTAAACTATACAAGACGACTCAAATGTAAACTATACAAGATGACTCAAATGTAAACTATACAAGAAGACTCAAATGTAAACTATACAAGACGACTCAAATGTAAACTATACAAGACGACTCAAATGTAAACTATACAAGACAACTCAAATGTAAACTTTACAAGAAGACTCAAATGTAAACTATACAAGAAGACTCGAATGTAAACTACAAGAAGACTCAAATGTAAACTACAAGATGTCTCAAATGTAAACTATACAAGAAGACTCAAATGTAAACTACAAGAATACTCAAATGTAAACTATACAAGAATACTCAAATGTAAACTATACAAGACGACTCAAATGTAAACTATACAAGACGACTCAAATGTAAACTACAAGAAGACTCAAATGTAAACTACAAGAAGACTCAAATGTAAACTATACAAGAAGACTCAAATGTAAACTACAAGATGACTCAAATGTAAACTATACAAGACGACTCAAATGTAAACTATACAAGACGACTCAAATGTAAACTATACAAGATGACTCAAATGTAAACTATACAAGAAGACTCAAATGTAAACTATACAAGACGACTCAAATGTAAACTATACAAGACGACTCAAATGTAAACTATACAAGACAACTCAAATGTAAACTTTACAAGAAGACTCAAATGTAAACTATACAAGAAGACTCGAATGTAAACTACAAGAAGACTCAAATGTAAACTACAAGGTGCCTCAAATGTAAACTATACAAGAAGACTCAAATGTAAACTACAAGAATACTCAAATGTAAACTATACAAGAAGACTCAAATGTAAACTATACAAGATGACTCAAATGTAAACTATACAAGAATACTCAAATGTAAACTACAAGACAACTCAAATGTAAACTATACAAGACAACTCAAATGTAAACTTTACAAGAAGACTCAAATGTAAACTATACAAGAAGACTCGAATGTAAACTACAAGAAGACTCAAATGTAAACTACAAGATGCCTCAAATGTAAACTATACAAGAAGACTCAAATGTAAACTACAAGAAGACTCAAATGTAAACTATACAAGACGACTCAAATGTAAACTATATAAGACGACTCAAATGTAAACTATACAAGACAACTCAAATGTAAACTATACAAGAAGACTCAAATGTAAACTATACAAGAAGACTCAAATGTAAACTATACAATAATACTCAAATGTAAACTACAAGACAACTCAAATGTAAACTATACAAGACGACTCAAATGTAAACTATACAAGACGACTCAAATGTAAACTATACAAGAAGACTCAAATGTAAACTATTCAAGAAGACTCAAATGCAAACTATACAAGAAGACTTAATGTAAACTATACAATACAACTCAAATGTAAACTATACAAGACGACTCAAATGTAAACTACAAGAAGACTCAAATGTAAACTACAAGACGACTCAAATGTAAACTACAAGATGACTCAAATGTAAACTACAAGAAGACTCAAATGTAAACTACAAGATGACTCAAATGTAAACTATACAAGACGACTCAAATGTAAACTACAAGAAGACTCAAATGTAAACTATACAAGACAACTCAAATGTAAACTATACAAAAAGACTCAAATGTAAACTACAAGAAGACTCAAATGTAAACTACAAGAAGACTCAAATGTAAACTACAAGAAGACTCAAATGTAAACTACAAGACAACTCAAATGTAAACTATAAGATGACTCAAATGTAAACTACAAGAAGACTCAAATGTAAACTACAAGACGACTCAAATGTAAACTATAAAAGACGACGCAAATGTAAACTATACAAGACGACTCAAATGTAAACTTTACAAGAAGACTATAATGTAAACTACAAGAATACTCAAATGTAAACGACAAGAAGACTCAAATGTAAACTAAAAGATGCCTCAAATGTAAACTATACAAGAAGACTCAAATGTAAACTACAAGAAGACTCGAATGTAAACTATACAAGACGACTCAAATGTAAACTATACAAGACGACTCAAATGTAAACTATACAAGATGACTCAAATGTAAACTATACAAGATGACTCAAATGTAAACTATACAAGACGACTCAAATGTAAACTACAAGATGACTCAAATGTAAACTATACAAGAAGACTCAAATGTAAACTATACAAGAAGACTCAAATGTAAACTATACAAGACGACTCAAATGTAAACTACAAGATGACTCAAATGTAAACTATACAAGAAGACTCAAATGTAAACTACAAGATGACTCAAATGTAAACTATACAAGAAGACTCAAATGTAAACTATACAAGACAACTCAAATGTAAACTATACAAAAAGATTCAAATGTAAACTACAAGAAGACTCAAATGTAAACTACAATAAGACTCAAATGTAAACTACAAGAATACTCAAATGTAAACTACAAGACGACTCAAATGTAAACTACAAGATGACTCAAATGTAAACTACAAGAAGACTCAAATGTAAACTACAAGACGACTCAAATGTAAACTATACAAGACTACTCAAATGTAAACTATACAATACGACACAAATGTGAACTACAAGATGACTCAAATGTAAACTATACAAGAAGACTCAAATGTAAACTACAAGACAACTTAAATGTAAACTATACAAGATTACTCAAATGTAAACTACAATAAGACTTGAATGTAAACTACAAGAAGACTCAAATGTAAACTATACAAGAAGACTCAAATGTAAACTATACAAGAAGACTCAAATGTAAACTACAAGATAACTCAAATGTAAACTATACAAGAATACTCAAATGTAAACTATACAAGACGACTCAAATGTAAACTATACAAGACGACTCGAATGTAAACTACAAGAAGACTCAAATGTAAACTACAAGAAGACTCAAATGTAAACTATACAAGAAGACTCAAATGTAAACTACAAGATGACTCAAATGTAAACTATACAAGACGACTCAAATGTAAACTATACAAGACGACTCAAATGTAAACTATACAAGATGACTCAAATGTAAACTATACAAGAAGACTCAAATGTAAACTATACAAGACGACTAAAATGTAAACTATACAAGACGACTCAAATGTAAACTATACAAGACAACTCAAATGTAAACTTTACAAGAAGACTCAAATGTAAACTATACAAGAAGACTCGGATGTAAACTACAAGAAGACTCAAATGTAAACTACAAGATGCCTCAAATGTAAACTATACAAGAAGACTCAAATGTAAACTACAAGAATACTCAAATGTAAACTATACAAGAAGACTCAAATGTAAACTATACAAGAAGACTCGAATGTAAACTACAAGAAGACTCAAATGTAAACTACAAGATGCCTCAAATGTAAACTATACAAGAAGACTCAAATGTAAACTACAAGAAGACTCAAATGTAAACTATACAAGATGACTCAAATGTAAACTATATAAGACGACTCAAATGTAAACTATACAAGACAACTCAAATGTAAACTATACAAGAAGACTCAAATGTAAACTATACAAGAAGACTCAAATGTAAACTATACAATAATACTCAAATGTAAACTACAAGACAACTCAAATGTAAACTATACAAGACGACTCAAATGTAAACTATAAAAGACGACGCAAATGTAAACTATACAAGACGACTCAAATGTAAACTTTACAAGAAGACTATAATGTAAACTACAAGAAGACTCAAATGTAAACGACAAGAAGACTCAAATGTAAACTAAAAGATGCCTCAAATGTAAACTATACAAGAAGACTCAAATGTAAACTACAAGAAGACTCGAATGTAAACTATACAAGACGACTCAAATGTAAACTATACAAGACGACTCAAATGTAAACTATACAATATGACTCAAATGTAAACTATACAAGATGACTCAAATGTAAACTATACAAGACGACTCAAATGTAAACTACAAGATGACTCAAATGTAAACTATACAAGAAGACTCAAATGTAAACTATACAATAAGACTCAAATGTAAACTATACAAGACGACTCAAATGTAAACTACAAGATGACTCAAATGTAAACTATACAAGAAGACTCAAATGTAAACTACAAGATGACTCAAATGTAAACTATACAAGAAGACTCAAATGTAAACTATACAAGACAACTCAAATGTAAACTATACAAAAAGATTCAAATGTAAACTACAAGAAGACTCAAATGTAAACTACAATAAGACTCAAATGTAAACTACAAGACTACTCAAATGTAAACTACAAGACGACTCAAATGTAAACTACAAGATGACTCAAATGTAAACTACAAGAAGACTCAAATGTAAACTACAAGATGACTCAAATGTAAACTATACAAGACTACTCAAATGTAAACTATACAATACGACGCAAATGTGAACTACAAGATGACTCAAATGTAAACTATACAAGAAGACTCAAATGTAAACTACAAGACAACTTAAATGTAAACTATACAAGATTACTCAAATGTAAACTACAATAAGACTCGAATGTAAACTACAAGAAGACTCAAATGTAAACTATACAAGAAGACTCAAATGTAAACTATACAAGAAGACTCAAATGTAAACTACAAGATAACTCAAATGTAAACTATACAAGAATACTCAAATGTAAACTATACAAGACGACTCAAATGTAAACTATACAAGACGACTCAAATGTAAACTACAAGAAGACTCAAATGTAAACTACAAGAAGACTCAAATGTAAACTATACAAGAAGACTCAAATGTAAACTACAAGATGACTCAAATGTAAACTATACAAGACGACTCAAATGTAAACTATACAAGACGACTCAAATGTAAACTATACAAGATGACTCAAATGTAAACTATACAAGAAGACTCAAATGTAAACTATACAAGACGACTCAAATGTAAACTATACAAGACGACTCAAATGTAAACTATACAAGACAACTCAAATGTAAACTTTACAAGAAGACTCAAATGTAAACTATACAAGAAGACTCGAATGTAAACTACAAGAAGACTCAAATGTAAACTACAAGGTGCCTCAAATGTAAACTATACAAGAAGACTCAAATGTAAACTACAAGAATACTCAAATGTAAACTATACAAGAAGACTCAAATGTAAACTATACAAGATGACTCAAATGTAAACTATACAAGAATACTCAAATGTAAACTACAAGACAACTCAAATGTAAACTATACAAGACAACTCAAATGTAAACTTTACAAGAAGACTCAAATGTAAACTATACAAGAAGACTCGAATGTAAACTACAAGAAGACTCAAATGTAAACTACAAGATGCCTCAAATGTAAACTATACAAGAAGACTCAAATGTAAACTACAAGAAGACTCAAATGTAAACTATACAAGACGACTCAAATGTAAACTATATAAGACGACTCAAATGTAAACTATACAAGACAACTCAAATGTAAACTATACAAGAAGACTCAAATGTAAACTATACAAGAAGACTCAAATGTAAACTATACAATAATACTCAAATGTAAACTACAAGACAACTCAAATGTAAACTATACAAGACGACTCAAATGTAAACTATACAAGACGACTCAAATGTAAACTATACAAGAAGACTCAAATGTAAACTATTCAAGAAGACTCAAATGCAAACTATACAAGAAGACTTAATGTAAACTATACAAGACAACTCAAATGTAAACTATACAAGACGACTCAAATGTAAACTACAAGAAGACTCAAATGTAAACTACAAGACGACTCAAATGTAAACTACAAGATGACTCAAATGTAAACTACAAGAAGACTCAAATGTAAACTACAAGATGACTCAAATGTAAACTATACAAGACGACTCAAATGTAAACTACAAGAAGACTCAAATGTAAACTATACAAGACAACTCAAATGTAAACTATACAAAAAGACTCAAATGTAAACTACAAGAAGACTCAAATGTAAACTACAAGAAGACTCAAATGTAAACTACAAGAAGACTCAAATGTAAACTACAAGACAACTCAAATGTAAACTATAAGATGACTCAAATGTAAACTACAAGAAGACTCAAATGTAAACTACAAGACGACTCAAATGTAAACTATACAAGAGGACTCAAATGTAAACTATACAAGACGACTCAAATGTAAACTACAAGATGACTCAAATGTAAACTACAAGATGACTCAAATGTAAACTATACAAGATGACTCAAATGTAAACTATACAAGAAGACTCAAATGTAAACTATACAAGAAGACGCAAATGTAAACTATACAAGACGACTCAAATGTAAACTATACAAGAATACTCAAATGTAAACTACAAGACAACTCAAATGTAAACTATACAAGACAACTCAAATGTAAACTTTACAAGAAGACTCAAATGTAAACTATATAAGAAGACTCGAATGTAAACTACAAGAAGACTCAAATGTAAACTACAAGATGCCTCAAATGTAAACTATACAAGAAGACTCAAATGTAAACTACAAGATGACTCAAATGTAAACTATACAAGACGACTCAAATGTAAACTATACAAGACGACTCAAATGTAAACTATACAAGACAACTCAAATGTAAACTATACAAGAAGACTCAAATGTAAACTATACAAGAAGACTCAAATGTAAACTATACAATAATACTCAAATGTAAACTACAAGACAACTCAAATGTAAACTATACAAGACGACTCAAATGTAAACTATACAAGACGACTCAAATGTAAACTATACAAGAAGACTCAAATGTAAACTATTCAAGAAGACTCAAATGCAAACTATACAAGAAGACTCAAATGTAAACTATACAAGACAACTCAAATGTAAACTATACAAGACGACTCAAATGTAAACTACAAGAAGACTCGAATGTAAACTACAAGACGACTAAAATGTAAACTACAAGATGACTCAAATGTAAACTACAAGAAGACTCAAATGTAAACTACAAGACGACTCAAATGTAAACTATACAAGACAACTCAGATGTAAACTACAAGAAGACTCAAATGTAAACTATACAAGACAACTCAAATGTAAACTATACAAAAAGACTCAAATGTAAACTACAAGAAGACTCAAATGTAAACTACAAGAAGACTCAAATGTAAACTACAAGAAGACTCAAATGTAAACTACAAGACGACTCAAATGTAAACTATAAGATGACTCAAATGTAAACTACAAGAAGACTCAAATGTAAACTACAAGACGACTCAAATGTAAACTATACAAGAAGACTCAAATGTAAACTATACAAGATGACTCAAATGTAAACTATACAAGAAGACTCAAATGTAAACTATACAAGACGACTCAAATGTAAACTACAAGATGACTCAAATGTAAACTACAAGACGACTCAAATGTAAACTATACAAGAAGACTCAAATGTAAACTATACAAGACTACTCAAATGTAAACTATACAAGACGACTCAAATGTAAACTACAAGATGACTCAAATGTAAACTACAAGAAGACTCAAATGTAAACTATACAAAATGACTCAAATGTAAACTATACAAGAAGACTCAAATGTAAACTATACAAGAAGACTCAAATGTAAAGTTCCGCAGTATGCCCCCATTGACTTCCACTATCGCCAAGAATTGCTACCAATTCATACTTCCAGTATCTCAAAATGCCAAGCCACTGGTATAAGTGGCTTTTGAATGAACTGAACATGAGGATAAATCAGATACACTTCTTAAAAAACATGATGAGACTCTATGATGAGACTATGATGAGACTTCATGATCAGACTCCATGATTCCGCTGCATCAATACAAAAAGCAGTCCTTCCTAGATTAGTTCTAGCACAGGGTGCCTGAAGAACTAGACAATCACTGGAGTGCGTTAAAGGAACACGCCAACATTTTGGGAAATTAGCTTACCGTCTTCTCCAGAGAGAGACAAGAAGATAGATGCCAGTTTCCTCTCTGTGCGTTCAGTAGAAAGCTATCTGGCTGCACGTTAGCCTAGCTTAGCACAATGAATGGAAGCGGACATGGCCGGTTAGCCTAGGCCTTCTCCAACTAGCACATCTCCCGAAGGTTAACCGGCCATGTCCGCTTCCATCCATTGTGCTAAGCTAGGCTAACTTGCGGTGTCATTTACAGAGTAGGGCTTTATAAATACACAGATACCAATGATTACTGTGCCTGTCAGCCAGAGAAGCCCAACCAACCGTATATAATTCAGTGTTGAGTGCTCAGTGGTTAGCAGCGGAGCATGAGATTACACCTTTGGTATTGTATATATTCCTCCCGTGCCAGTGAGTCAGTGTGTGGAGTGGCATCGTTGGCAATGATGGAGGTCAGCTGGGCCCGCATAGCCTTTTCATACACGATGCCACAGAGCAGGACATGATGCTTAACCCTTTCACTGCCACACTACAGAAGGTTAACCCTTTACTATCAGTAGTATGTGATAGTAAAGGGTTAACCTTATGTAGTGTGGCAGTGAAAGGGTTAACCTGCTGTAGTGCGGCAGTGAAAGGGTTAACCTTATGTGTATTGTCGCAGTGAAAGGGTTAACTGTTTGGTAGTGCAGCAGTGCAATGGTTAATTGTATCATGCAGTAACACCTGTATGGAAGCATCGGTGTTCCTTGTGATTCCACTTTTTTTAATTTAAGTTTTTCCTTTAACCCTTTCACTGCCACACTACATAAAGTTAACCCTTTCACTAACACACTACAGACGGTTAACCATCTGTACTAGTGTGTTAGTGAAAGGGTTAACCTTCTGTAGTGGGGCAGTGAAAGGGTTAAGCCTTTGGTAGTGTGGTAGTGAAAGGGTTAATGTGTCACCTGTCTACACAGGGAATAGAACCCCTAACCCCGGCAGTGTTAGTGCCATGCTCTACCCACTGAGCTGCACAGGTAGTAGAACCCCTAACTCTGACCCCCCCCCCTCCCCCCCCCCCAGACCTTTTGAGACGGTTTGAGGTCATCTTTTGAAGAATGTGCGTTTCGACTACATGGATTTGAGATTCTCCTTCATTCAGACGTGTCCGTACCACTAGAGTGAGAGAACGCGGCCTGTCCTTGGCTAAGTGTTGACAGATCCATTCGTCATTGTCAGGCCCTGTGTGTTGTCACTTCCTCTTTAATATAACAGCCACTTCTGTAGTCACCGACGGAGGCGAGAGGGAGGGAGAGACGAGGAGAGGAATAGAGAGAGAGAGAGAGAGGGATGGAGAGAGATAGAGAGGAGGAGAGGGGGCGGGAGGGAGGGAGGGGGAGATGGAGAGAGAGAGGGAGGGCGGGATATAGAGGGAGGGAGGGAGAGAGATAGAGGGGAGGGAGAGGGAGGGAGGGAGATATATGGGGAGGGAGGGATAGAGATAGAGAGGATGAGAGGGAGGGAGGGAGAGAGAGAGAGGGAGGGAGGGAGAGATATAGAGAGAGGGGGGAGGGAGAGAGGGAGGGAGAGAGAGAGAGAGAGGGAGGGAGATATAGATAGATGGATAGCAGTTAGGAACAAATGCTGAAAAACGTCCAACTTTGATGTTATTCTACCAACAACCAGAAGGCCTATATTCACAAGATACGATAACAGCAGGACTGGATTATCCCTGAGGTGCTATTACTGAGTTGTTGCTGCACAGCATCTGCTGAATAGAAATGTAGAAAGGATTCATAAGAATATAACCTATTTAAATGTAAGAGACAAAAAGGATAAACAAGTAAACACATGTAGTAGGGTAAAGGTAAATAGGAATGCAAATACATGTAATGAATAAACAATCATTTTATTAATGTGCAGTATTTTGTCTTGGTAGTACACAATAAGACATACACACATGGTACAATGACAACAGGACCGTACATACAGTACACAGGAACCACACCACCAATAATTCAGTAAACAACAGACTACAGGTACAGTATCACTCTCCCAAGTACTGTGTACATCAAACAACAACAACACTATAGGTATCAATGTATACTGTACATTTGGTAATTATGCACATCATTGTTTTGAAAGAAAAATACATAAAATAGATAAGAGACATGAATACATGTTATTTTATTTTGCTATGTACTGTAAACTCCACAACCTAAAGACCCATAACATATATCATTCTGTAAAACACACTTTTTGGAGATACAAGGGTACACAATAAGACAGACACACATGGTACAATGACAACAGGACGCACATACAGTACACAGTACGACAGACACACATGGTACAATGACAACAGGACGTACATACAGTACACAATAAGACAGACACACATGGTACAGTGACAACAGGACTCACATACAGTACACAGTACGACAGACACACATGGTACAATGACAACAGGACTTACATACAGTACGACAGACACACATGGTACAATGACAACAGGACTTACATACAGTACACAGTACGACAGACACACATGGTACAATGACAACAGGACTTACATACAGTACACAGTACGACAGACACACATGGTACAATGACAACAGGACTCACATACAGTACACAGTACGACAGACACACATGGTACAATGACAACAGGACTTACATACAGTACACAGTACGACAGACACACATGGTACAGTGACAACAGGACCTCACATACAGTACACAGTACGACAGACACACATGGTACAATGACAACAGGACTCACATACAGTACACAGTACGACAGACACACATGGTACAATGACAACAGGACTCACATACAGTACACAGTACGACAGACACACATGGTACAATGACAACAGGACTCACATACAGTACACAGTACGACAGACACACATGGTACAATGACAACAGGACTCACATACAGTACACAGTACGACAGACACACATGGTACAATGACAACAGGACCTCACATACAGTACGACAGACACACATGGTACAATGACAAGTGTTTTTATCCAGTGGGAACAATGTTGACTTAGTCTTGTGGGAAACGTGTGCCTGGGTGAGATCGATCGCATAATGTTCCTGCATGTGGATATTCAGCAGGATCTTGTCTGAGGCTCGTTTGAGTCAAATGTTATTATCATACAGTAGAGTAGAAGATGAAGGCGTTATTGTCATTGCACAATACAGTACAACAAAATGTGTTTGTGTAGCACCTAAAAGATCGATACCTACTGTACATAGACACACTACCATACATACATCAGTGTACCCTTACTCACTATCACACCACACATTCATGTACCCACTCATACCCTCTGCTACACATGCATATTCACAATATGGAGACATAAGCAAGGAATAGTTATTACTTATTGAAACAAAACGTATTGATTTTTTTTTTAAACGTATAGGCTTGGCAACAGATACATCAACTCAATCATTGCACATTCTAAAAATAACTTTAAGAGGTGGTTTCGACAACCGACTCAAGAAAACAAACATTCCCCAGCTTGGGAAAAACAGCACCTATTCAATTCCCCTCCTAACACAGCCGGGCTAATAGATTTCAGTCCTGTTTTCTTTAGCGTTCAGGGTTTATTTTCTCTTCCTATGTGTCTCGACCCCCTACGTTGCTTCTAAAATGCACACATCCCGGCCGCCGGCTAAGTAGTAATGGACCATGGGCCATTTAGCGCCGTTCAAACCCCCCGTCCCGTCCCGCTCGGAACAGATGAACGTGACACAGATCGAAGGGGGCAACGACAGGATAACAAGCGTTGAGAAGAAGCTAATCAATAACATAATCCACTGGAAGGCTTAAACTCTTTAATCGGATAACTTTTCAGATAGTTACTTGGGGGTTACCTAGTTGCCTACATATCATCATGTATAACCTGTATCAGTTATTATGTCAAGATCTGTTGGTGTCGATAATCCCAGTAATAATACCATTACAGTTTTAACAATGACTTTGAAAACACGTTTTATTTCCATCAGATGTTCCTCACTTTGTCACTGTAACAAATCAAATATACAACATTACACTTTTGCTGATATTTTAAGTAAAAATTATATAAATAATGTTAAATAATACAAATGTAATAAATAAATACATTTTAACATTCAATTTTGAGTTTTCCTGAACAAACACAACATTGAGTAGTAGTATCGGAGTAGTTTTACGAGTACATGAGCACAGTACTGTGACATCCCTTCCCATAAATGTCCCTTTCTTTTCCAGGTACATTGAAAGTTAAAAACATGTTTTACAGTAACTGATGTTAAACTTAGATTACAGTTGCCATTTCTAGTACTCATATTACCTCAATACATTACATGTAATCAGTTACCTCATCATTCTAGTACTCATATTACCTCAATACATTACATGTAATCAGTTACCTCCTCATTCTAGTACTCAGATTACCTCAATACAACATGTAATCAGTTACCTCCTCATTCTAGTACTCATATTACCTCAATACACTACATGTAATCAGTTACCTCATCATTTTAGTACTCAGATTACCTCAATGCATTACATGTAATCAGTTACCTCCTCATTCTAGTACTCAGATTACCTCAATACATTACATGTAATCAGTTACCTCATCATTCTAGTACTCAGATTACCTCAATACATTACATGTAATCAGTTACCTCATCATTCTAGTACTCAGATTACATCAATACATTACATGTAATCAGTTACCTCCTCATTCTAGTACTCAGATTACCTCAATACACTACATGTAATCAGTTACCTCATCATTCTAGTACTCATATTACCTCAATACATTACATGTAATCAGTTACCTCCTCATTCTAGTAGTCATATTACCTCAATACACTACATGTAATCAGTTACCTCTTCATTCTAGTACTCATATTACCTCAATACATTACATGTAATCAGTTACCTCCTCATTCTAGTACTCAGATTACCTCAATACATTACATGTAATCAGTTACCTCATCATTCTAGTACTCAGATTACCTCAATACATTACATGTAATCAGTTACCTCCTCATTCTAGTAGTCAGATTACCTTAATACATTACATGTAATCAGTTACCTCCTCATTCTAGTACTCAGATTACCTCAATACATTACATGTAATCAGTTACCTCCTCATTCCCCAGGACAGCGTATCATGGGGTCTACTGAGCTGTGATTGGCTGAGACCTGTTTGTTGACACAGACCCCGGCCATATGTTGGACAGGGACACTTCAGTGGTAGAGGACAGTATGAGACTGTGGGCTACTATCGTCCAAGTCCCCCGGGAATCACCAGGAACTCTACGGCGCTTTCTTTCACTCAAACCTGTTCCGACACGTCGTAAATCCACATCGCGAGTGATATGTGCAAACTTTTTATATATATATACAACTGGATAAGGTGAATGAATTCAGACATCTTTATATCCCTTGTGGGAATTGAACCCACAACCTGCGGTGTTGCGAGTTCCACACTGATATCACCACGAGACAGCCTTCGCCTTGTTCCACCTGCTGAAATGCAGGATGATGGATGTGTGTTTATTATTATAAGACTCTTACTGCACAGCTGAGGAGGATATGAGCTGTCTGTCTGTCTGTCTGTCTGTCTGTCTGTCTGTCCAAACAGACTGCTGTCCACCACAATGAAGTGACCTGTGTTGATTCTCTATTTAACATATTGTCAGTGTTGTATGTTGTATGTAGTCGAGTCACAAAATCTCGAGTCTGAGTCGAGTCTAAGTACGAGTCACCAAAGAAGAGCCTGAGTCGAGTCCTCAAGGTTGAGTCCACTCCACACAATAAAAAAAGGTCTACATTAAACATAAATGACACCTCGGTCACCATTTCAAAAGGAGTTTATTTACTTTGTGACACAATAACCAAACAAATGCACTAGCCATCAATATCTTCTGCCAAATGAGTATGCCATATTATAATTTTTTTAACTGTATTTATTAGGGATGCTCGATATTGGCTTTTTTACCGATACCGATATTCCGATATTGTCCAACTCTTAATTTCCGATACCGATACGATACCGATATCAACCGATACCGATATATGCAGGGTTTCCCCCCAAAAAAACAGAATAATTTCAGGTAACTAATAATTTCACTGGATGCATTCAAAAGGCTTTCTAAATGTAAGCATTATCTGTGCAAAATATGATCATTAAAAAAGTTAAAATTAACATACAAGTTGTTGAATTAAACCAACATGCATACTTTTGACAATAAATAAAATAAGAATTGGTTCTTACTTGCTTGCCTGGGTAAATAAAGGTTAATTTTTTTTTTTTTTTTTTTTTTACCGATACCGATATTTTCCGATATCACATTTTACTGCCGATAATATCGGACATCCCTAGTATTTATCAATTAACAAGTCCTCGTCTGCACCTTCCGAGTCCGAATGCAGTCAGTGCTCGAGTCCAAGTCAGAGTCATCGGTGCTCAAGTCCAAGTCGAGTCACGAGTCCTGAAAATCAGTCCTGGACTCAAGTCCTACAACACTGAGTTCAGTACGGGAGCTGTGTTGCCAGACCTGACTAATTGAAATGAAGTAATCCCCCCCATCCACCCACGAATAGTACTGTCTTTGTTACCAGCTGTTATTGTTTGAACTCTCCGTGTTTTTCAGGAAAGAAATACACAGAAACCTGTGTTGCCAGGTTATTTGAAACTCAGCCGTTTTTCTAAACAAAAGTGACTTGAAGCCATTTGTCAGAACAAGAATTACATTTAAAAAATTTAAATCTCCGCTGAAGTGTGACTATAGCACGGGGCGTCTCGGCGAAGGAAGAGAGAAGAAAACATTATAAATGAAGTGGGTCTCTCTGCATGGAAAACCCATCAGCTCTCGAATTCAGTGAGACGTTCCCTCCTGTCTGCCTGATGAGGATGAATGAGGCCCCGCCAGCTTTCACTTTGCATGTATTACATTTTCTCTCTCTCTCTCTCTCTCTCTCTCTCTCTCTCTCTCTATCTCTCTCTCTATCTCTCTATCTATCTCTCTATCTCTCTCTCTCTCTCTCTTTCTCTCTCTCTATCTCTCTCTCTATCTAACTCTCTCTCACTCCTCTCTCTCTCTCTCACACTCATCTTTCACTATATGGCTCTCTCTCGCTTGCTCTCGCTCTATCTTTATCTCACTATTTCGCTCTCTCTCACTATATCTCTCTCGCTCTCTCTCACTATATCTCTCTCGCTCTCTCTCTCTCTATATATATATATTAAGGCTGTCAAAGTTAACGCGGTATTAACGCGTTATCGCCCGATTCTATTAACGCTACTATTTTTTTAACTCACGATTAACTTTTAAGAAAGAAAAAAAGAAAAATCTTTACTTTACTTTTTTTTCTTTTTTTTTTACTAGACTTCACGCAGGTGTATTCTCATTGATACTGTGTGTGTGTGTGTGTGTGTGTGTGTGTGTGTGTGTGTGTGTGTGTGTGTGTGTGTGTGTGTGTGTGTGTGTGTGTGTGTGTGTGTGTGTGTGTGTGTGTGTGTGTGTGTGTGTGTGTGTGTGTGTGTGTGTGTGTGTGTGTGTGTGTGATATATATAGAGAGAGAGAGAGAGAGAGAGAGTGGGGTGAGAGAGATGAGGAAGGGGCAATAGAGAAAGAGAGCTGGGAGAGTGTGTGTGTGTGAGAGAGAGAGAGAGAGAGGGGGAGTGTGTGATTAATCAGCCCTTGTGTGGGTGAATGTAACAAGTTCCTAACGTTTTCTTTCCCCTATTATTTCATGCACATTTTGTTCATTGTTTTAAATTATTATTTTCTTTTAAGTTATTAGGTGCATCACTCTGTTTTGAATTTGATGCAAATTTGCAATGCATGAGGGTAATAATTTTGTGTTAAATGGCTGCATAAAGCAAGCATTTGTTGACTCATGTTGATAAGAGTATTAAAACTTGGAACTTGAAAAATATCTGTTTAAGGTAGATAAAAAATTTAAAAAACGATTAATTTGCGATTAATCGTGAGTTAACTATGGACAATCATGCCATTAATCGCGATTAAATATTTTAATTGATTGACAGCACTAATATATATATATATATATATATATATATATATAACTCGCTCTCACTCCTATCTATCTTATCTCACTCTCACTCATATTTCACTCTGACTCTCGCCTGCTCTTGCTCTATCTTTCCATATCTCTATAGCTCACTCTTTCTCTCTCTATCTCACTCATCTCTCTATATATATATATATATCACTCTATCACATTCATCTATCTCTCTATATCTCACTCTCTCTCACTCATCTTTCACTACATGGCTCTATCTCGCCTGCTCTCGCTCTAGCTTTTTCTCTCTATATCTCTCTATCTTATTTTTCCTTACCAGGCATGTGATGTCACAAGGTTTTATATTGTTTATATATATAAAAAAATATATATATATTTTTATATATATAAACAATATAGAACCTTGTGACATCACATGCCTGGTAAGGAAAAATAAGAAAACACAAATCCCTTCAAAAGGACAATAAAAAGGACCATGGCTTGCAAACACATCAGACACATCCGTATCTGGGTCTCGTTTGAACGTCAGCGAGTAAAAAGTTGAAGTTGACTATATATATACAAATTAAAACGGCTTGTTTGTGATAGTTAGCATTCTAACCTAAAACCAAGAGGCACTGCTAGCCGCAAGCTAGCCTGGCACACTCGGATAACAGCATTTCTACAGTGAAGGATAATAGAAACGTTTCTCCCACAATGTGACATAAAGTGTCTGGTGACGAACGACAGCATAACTTAACGTTCAACATGTCACGGTTAGGGATGGGTACCTTTCACATTTGAACCGATACCGGTACCGGTACCTGTGAATCGATACCGGTACCCAACGGTACCTTTTTTCGGTACTTTAAAAAAAAATAAAAAAAAATATTCTTTATTACTTTTTTTTTTTTTTTTTTTTTTTTTTTGTGT
Organism: Notolepis coatsorum; assembly: GCF_963971535.1. Classification (NCBI taxonomy): domain Eukaryota; kingdom Metazoa; phylum Chordata; class Actinopteri; order Aulopiformes; family Paralepididae; genus Notolepis; species Notolepis coatsorum. Next base: position 171,184,770 of record NC_140168.1, read on the forward strand.
CAACGTTCACACGCACAATATATGCTTACCTAGGATTTGACTTGATTCAACAACAAAGCAGTCGGAGCAATGACAAGCCGAAAACTGTCGAAATTTTATTTACCTACCTCAGTCGTAAAAAAAAATCCAAACTTCAAATAACTACAATTTTAGGTAAGCATATATTGTGCGTGTGAACGTTGACATGAAAAGAGAAAAGGTAAAAAAAAAAAAAAAAAAATAAAAATTATGAAAAAGATTTTAAAATTAACCAATGCTCCAGCAGTATTAATGACCCTGATGTAAACAAGACAAACGTCTTTCTCTGGTCTGCATCCCCTTATACAATTGTGTGTATTGAGCCGTACTGTATTGTACCCATTCTGCAATCTGGGCGAGACACTGCAGGTGAATAGTCAAATATACTTTTTTTGTTGATTTTGAGATTTTGTTATATTTAGCTTCCTAAACATGTCTTCTATGAAACTAGTGACAATAAAACGTCAATAACACACATTTAGTTGTTTATTTTACATCATTTTGCCTTATTGCATCCATAAATGTGCACATATTTAATGGGGAAGTGCCTCATTTGCATATATAAACATACATTTCAGAAAACTTGCAATATATTTTTTCTTAGTTTATATGTACATAACAAATTGGGAAAGTTTCATAGTGATATCTATTCAAATATTTTTTGCCTATTAGGGGGTACTACACTGTACTACACTGTTTGTAGCCTGTGTGTAGTTCTGTTCAGTTCAATATCATTATTATTATTATTCAGTTATCAGGCATGTGTTTAGGTTGTCTATTACTAATGGTTTGATTAGGTATTGTGTTTGTAAATATCTGTTTAAAAAAAAAAGTATGGCATTTTACAATACAGAACTTTGAAGGCGTTTTCCCAAAAATGAGTTTTAAGAGTTTTTCCTCATACTCTGAGCCAGAAATCTCCACTTCAGTAGCACTCACATACACCAAACCTTCCAGTTCTATTCATATCTATGTTCTGAAGGTATTTACAGAAGGGTTTGTTGATATCGCATTCATACCCTGATTTATATCACATTTTATTCCTAAAAACATGGCGAAATATGGAATTTTACCATAAAAATGGACTGAATGGAGTATTTTCTGATTTATGGAGTGATAAAAAGAGATATCCAAAATCCCCTCTGTAATAACCTTTAGCTCTAATATGTCAACAAAATTAAACTATAATTTTGAAAATGGCTTTATCCAATGTTCAGATTTCTGTCCTGGAATTATATGCAAATTAGTGCATATTTAAGTAGATCATGCCTCATTTGCATATTTAAACATACAATTTCAGAAAACTTGTAATACAAAAAAGTCTTGTCTTAATATAAGTAATCAACTGGGGAAGTTTCATTGTGATATCTATTAGTTAATTTTTTTACCCTATTCACCTGCAGTGTCTCCCCTTAAATAAATAAAAGGAAAGTTTGACTGGCCGCCGAGCCATACTGTAGTGTACATGGTGACTGCTTGACTTAAACAAAAAAATAAAAAAAATTAATAAAAATATTTAATAATTTTTTTTTTTATAATTTCTTTTTTTGCTTCCCCTGTTATTTTACCCACGCGACGCCACTGCGGTCCACACCAGGTTCCCATTCTGCAATCACTTCCCACATACCCACGCCCACACAGAGACAACGGCACTAGGACACAGGGGACATGACAAGTATAATAACGTTCAAACAGCTTATTCATGTCATACTCGTGCTACGGTTTGTGATGCTAGTGGAAGTGAATGGGGGTTTCAAACCATTTCACAGTTAAGTCCTTCCATACAGTCCTCCCAGATATATCATTTGTTGTGAAGTATTAAGAAGCTGTTACATACATTCTTCTAGAGAAATTGTGGGGGGAAACACTTATACTATTGTGTAGCCTTGTAAACCTCCCAATATCTCAAAAAATAAAACACAGTGAAATGACTGTTAACACTATCAGTGCCGGCCTTGTTTTCCTTTTTACCCCCTTGAATGCCATAATCCACTTCAATGTTAAAAAACGCATAATCTATGTTTTAAATTATGGCTATGTGTCTAATCTGCCCGTCGCTTATCAATGACTTGTTTGCAGTCAACATTGTCCAAACGGATTGTTTTTTAATCGGTTCATAATATCCTTTTTATAGCATTTCGAAAAGCTATCGTTCTCTAGAAAATTTCCGGAAAATTGAAAGATTCCCCCATAAACGGCATTTATTGGAATATTCTCGAATACACTAGACACGTTGTCATTTGTCGGCCTATTTATGAATCGTTTTCAAATAAACGCTAGATTATCGATAGTATATGTGTACTTATGCACGCTATAGAAGCGGGCTGAAAAATCTATTCTCATTTCCTCAACATCACACACACACACACACACACGGCACATGCTGATATCTCAGTGAATACAGCTCTGATTATCCTAAAACTGGTAACATAGACTCCTTACCTTAGATCAGATGTTCTCCAAAAAGATTATTCCAATTCCTGATCGCCATTCCAAATATCGATCACGTTTATTGATTGATTATTGGCTGCTGTAAATATATATTCCACGCTGCTTTCCAACTCGCGATCACTTCCATGTTCATCAGATCCATCGCCAGCATAATGGAGCCAGTAGGCTCCCCCCACAGGGATATCCCAGTATAATCGAATGGGCTGCAGTTACACAGGGATAGACGATAGGGGGCGGTATTTTCCCATCTGAGCTCCTAGAGGGTCTGCTGTACCAACGGGATACTCGGTTGATGAAATATGAATTCAGATTGCTAATAAAAAAATCAAACGACAATTCACATCGTCGGCACTCAACGGGGGGCATGATAAGACAACAATACACGTCGTCGGCACTCAAAGTGTTAATGTATACCAAATTACACCATGTTCTTAAAATGGGTGGAGTATCCCTTTATGTCAAGCTTAGGTCTTATGCTGGATTGTGGTAAATATGTTTTTGTCCCAGTTTCCATAAGCAGAGAGGAGACCCGAGTGGAGTGTGAGAATGGAACGTGCTTTAGAAACAATAAGGATTCACTCCACTTTCAATTCATAGTAGTTTTAGAAGCATTAAAGATTCACTCCACTTTCAATTCATAGTAGTTTTAGAAGCATTAAAGATTCACTCCACTTTCAATTCATAGTAGTTTTAGAAGCATTAAAGATCCACTCCACTTTCAATTCATAGTAGTTTTTGAAGCATTAAAGATTCACCCAACTTTCAATTAAAACCCTTCGAGGAAGTCGATTTGCTTCCAAAATTTAATTATTGACAAAACTCTTGGCACAGGGAGGGTTGTCTCTATCCCAAGCTAGTAGGAGATCAATTAGATTGAACGCTTTTACTGTATGATTAGCAAATTAACTGTGGGTTTCCATTTTCATTTTAGATTAATTTAATTGGAAGGGAACTCACTGCTCAGCAGGGGTACATGGAGGAGCTTAAAGGAACACGCCAACATTGGAACGCCAACAATGGTAGCGAACATGGCCGGTTAGCCTTCGGGAGAGGTGTTAGTTGGACAATGCCTAGGCTAACCGACCATGTCCGCTTCCATTCATTGTGCTAAGCTAGGCTAACGTGCAGCCAGATAGCTTTCTACTGAACACACAGAGAGGAAACTTCTCCAAAGTCTCTTGGAGAAGACGACAAAATGTTGGCATGTTCTTTTAACCGCTACACAATTTCACGGCACACAACACATAGTATATTGTATTCATTCTTGCTCCATACAGAACATCCATTACAATTTCCCTCTTTCCTCTCCCCTATCCACCCTCTCCCCTATCCACCCTCTCCCCTCTCTCCCCTCTCCACCCTCTCCCCTCTCTGCCCTCCTCCCCTCTCCACCCTCTCCCCTCTCCGCCCTCCCCTCTCCTCTCTCCACCCTCCCTCTCCGCCCTCCCCCTCCTCCCAGGTTCCTCCACCAGAGACGTGGGCCCCTCCCTCGGCCTGAAGAAGTCCAGCTCCCTGGAGAGCCTCCAGACGGCCGTGGCCGAGGTGACCCTCAACGGGGACCTCCCCTTCCACCGGCCTCGGCCGCGCATCATCCGGGGCCGCGGCTGCAACGAGAGCTTCCGCGCCGCCATCGACAAGTCCTACGACCGGCCGGCGGCCGCCGCCAACACCACCACCGAAGAAGACGACGAGGGCATGGAGACACGTAAGACGCTTGGTTTTCTGAACCCTCGGAGGAGGGACGGTGTTTTTGGACGTTACGTTTAACATGCATGCAGTGGATATAGGGACAGATCTGTTACATTACAGCCTGACCTTTACATCTGCATGTAAGAGTGATGTGGGGTTTGACTAACACAGAATGTCTCGTCTGGCAGCAGACGTCCTCACTGCTTGCAGCAATGGCATAATGGCTGACACAGGGTTTCAACATTTAGTGTACCAGATGATGTCTGGTTCCTTGGGACAGACCATGTCAGCAAGACTCTCCTCAAAGATCAACACACTAGCATTTTTTCTTTTTTTTACTTTTTTTAAACTTTTAAACTTTAAAGCTTTTTTCTGGTCAAGCATGACCGACAGAAACAGGTTGAAATGGGATATAGAGCAGGGGAAGACACTCTGAGAAAATATGGCGGGTCCGGGAATCGAACTCGTGTCCCCCAGATCCGTGACGAGCACGGTTTTCCCCGACGCAGAAATAGCGCCGAGATATGCGGTGAGCTACGGGAGCTCCCCAGCATTTTCTTTTTATGTGTGCAATGTCTCATCTCATTAAATATATATATATGTGATTATATAATCTTTGTTATAGATTTGGGATTTAGTTGACCTATGCACTCTCCAGAAGGATGTGTTGAAACAATATAGGATGTGTTGTCCCCGACTACACACACATGGCATGACAACATGCATTAAAAATCTGCACCTTTTTTGCCTTTTTATCATTTGCTCCCATCCACCAATTTAGTTGTTATGCCAACACCAACACAAAAAACGTTGGTACGTTTTATGTCTCAATCACATGTCCTCCTCACAGCAGAACGAAAGGATTCAGGGTACAAATCTGTCAAATACCCCTTTTTAAAAGTATATGGAAACATTATTAGGCCCGGAACTGAAACACCAGACCCGCCCCCATCCATCCCTATTGTATCCCCAGTGGAGGAGGACACGGAGGAGAGCTCGCGGTCGGGGAGGGACTCTGTGTCCACGGTGGCCGACCTCACCCCGCTGGCCCTCACCGCCAGCGACGACAACAAGCCCCTGGTCAATGGCACCAACCGGACGAAAGAGGAGAAGGAGAAGAAGAAGGAGAAGGGGGGGAAGGAGAAGAAGAAGCTGCAGGAAGGAGGGAAGGACAAGGACAAGGACAAGAGCAAAGCCAAGAAGGGCGGCATGCTGAAAGGCCTCGGGGACATGTTCCGGTAAGGCTGTGTTCACTGTGGTCCAGGCCTGTTCTAGACCTGTATACATTCATTCATTCATTCATTTTAATTTATTTGTACATGGAATTGTTACAGTCCAACAGTGTCGTCAATACATATATTTCACTTAATATGATCCACTAAATTCCATGGCCGTAAAAGGAACAGGAAGAAGAAAACTCTTATGGTACCTGCCCCTACACACATACAGTACACTACACTGATAGACTATTCATAGCGCAATGTTTACCAAACCAAACAAAATGTACATACTTATTTTTGCAGACATGACACAATTAAATTAACATAAATAAATACATTTTGTGTATCTTATCAGTTAATTGCATATTTACTGAGGTTCATTCATTTATACACACACACACACACACACAGACATGTATCTATATATTTATAGTACACTGTTTTATTATATCATGTATTCTTTTATATTATACTTTATACTATACTATTATACTATATAATTGTATTATTTGTATTTTATTATACTATAACTAATTCATACTATATACTATATCAAACTATATATCTTGAGTTGAGTTGAGTTAAAGGGGACATATTTGAGTCTTTTTAAGTTTTAATCTGAATCCCAACACGCAGCTCTATTCAGATGCAAAAATGACCCAGCCCCCACCTCTCCTCTGTGGAGAGCACAAACTGTGTTTCAAAATGGCCTTTTTTAAACACAGAATTCTTACAATTAGAGTTATTATATCTGTTCGCTGTTGTACTAAATATGTTCTTCAACTCTCGAACTGTAGTTATATAAAAAAAAAAACACAAAAAAACACAAAAAAAAAAAAATTACTTATTGTGTCTATCTGTCATTTCACCCTGGCGACTTGTAGGCTACATCACCAGACAGGGTCACATAGGTCTTTGAGGTCCTCTAAACATGTCTTCTAAGTTTTTTGCTGAAAGAAACTCTGCTCAGATTATACATTCTAGCAGCCTCTGTACCTCTCTGTCCTGTTCTCAATGGCCTGTTTATGTACCTGTAACGAGCTAGTTGCTTTTATCATACAAATCCGATAATTACACATACATCTACAGTAGCAGTGGTGTGCAAGATGTTATTCTGGTATAGACAACAGCAAAACCATTACATGTTATTCTGGTCTAGACAACAGCAAAACTATTACATTCCCGTGGCAACACGCGATAATTGATTAATTAGTATCATAGGTCATGTGGTTGGTTGTATTTGGGTTCCGTTCAATAAGGCAAAATGTTTCTGGCCTGACACATCTATACGCTGTGAACTCAAGACTCACATAACCTTGGGTAAGGACTGGGATGTGTTCAATAAAGGTGAAACTTTCTAAGTCACACTGATCGATATGTGCTGTAAATAAATTTAAATAAAAAGATTTCTCCTTTCTAAACGTCACGTAACTGAACCGAGGGGCGACAGCACTTTATATGCGTGAGAGTCGTCATCAAAACTGGAGAGTGAATCACGTTGAGCTGAAGCACTTATAGCTGTGTAAGTGTGAAAACTCGACTTAGTCAAGCATGGCTAATCAGTACCACGCAGATTGGCCTTTTTTTAACCTCCATCTCCCTCAGTTTCTAAAATCCTTTTAGATGTTATACCATCCGTTCCAAGTCTTCAGATGCACAGTGTTTTCAAAGCGAAATGATCTTCCGTTTAACTTTGATTATATTACTCAATATAGAGGACTAAGCGCTCGTCACTACCGCAATAGACACTGGTATCGAATCCGGCTGTCAGCGGTGCCTCCGGCTTGGCCGGCCGTCATACTGACACAATTGGCAGTGTCAGTGGGAGGGAAGCCGGTGGGTGGTAATCTGGTCATTGTAAACAGCGACTCCTACAGGTTGGTCAGGGCGCCTGCACAGCGAGGGAGGGAAATGGTGAAGGTAGTGTGACCTTCCACGTGTTACACTTCACCAATGAGAGTCCTCGCTGCCAGGTGAAAAGAGGCTGCTGGCTGTCTCCTATGTATCGAAGGAAGCATGTGATAGACTTCAGGGCTCCCTAGACCGACCAGTGGGCGGCACATGCGTGCAACGACCAGGAAGGGGAGGGGGAATTGGCATAACGACTAAATTGGGATGGGAGGAAAAATACAGAAAAACAGGAGGAGAAAAAGTGGATTAAAAAAAGGATGTTATGAAACCATTGAGGATTTCACAATTAAATCAAATGCGTGTTTCTGTTTTCCACTTCACTGAAGATGAGACGGTTTTACATATTGTATTCAAACTGGCAATATATATAACGTGTAGAATTGTATGACGCTGGTACAGTCTTAATCTCGCTGTTTTGATTGCTTTGACACATTGTAAACACATTGTGTCACCTTTTACATATCTAGCTTTGGCATGGATTGATTGTTTAGATCGCTAGCATGGCTAACAAATGCAAATATATTGTAGTCTGCCCAGTTGTTCCGACCATGATTACGTTCCTTTTGCCCTCTTGAGGCACGCGCACACTGAGTCTGACGTATACAGCGGACAGGTCTATAGGCTACGCCACAACTCATCCTGCCATTACTATTGGCTCCCGGAGTCAGGCTTTTTAACCCCCCCCCCCCCCCTTTCGTCTGATTGGCTGGCCTGGGACCTATATACATCATATTAGCCAAAGTGGCTGTGGCAGGGAGGATGCTGAGAGAGAGAGAGAGAGAGAGAGCTTTTGTGTGTACATCGATATGTTCCGTTTTTGATTACGTAAACAATCTGCAGGAGTTGGGATGAACTTATATCCTGACTTTGAGAATAATGATGCATGCAATCGCCTTCTCGTTTTTCCTTTAACTTTTAACCCTTTCACTTTTAACCATGGTTAATATTCAGAATAAGCGGTTAACTTGCGTGTAAAGGCCATATTCATATTCTGCATATATAAATACTAGGATACTAGCTAGATTTTGGAATCACACACACACACACACACACACACACACACACACACACACACACACACACACACACACACACACACACACACACACACACACATACAGTACAACCACTGTAGTAATTACCGAGGTACATACACAGCATGTACAGACACATTGACATTTTACACACACACACACACACACACACACACACACACACACACACACACACACACACACACACACACACACACACTCACACACACACACACACTCTCCTGACCTCAGGGAAGCATCCTCTCATGTTAATGGTCTGCAGCGTCCCTTCTTTCACTTACTGGTGTCTGCCTTGTCAAAACATCAGCGTCTACCGGACCTGATTGGATCAATATATGCCCGCATCAGTAATCTGGCTGCTGCCCATTAAGAGCCATGTCTCCAGCCGTTAGAGGAGCAGGTGTCCCTGGAAGAGCAGAGAGAGAGAGAGAGAGAGAGAGAGAGAGAGAGAGAGAGAGAGAGAGAGAGAGAGAGAGAGAGAGAGAGAGAGAGAGAGAGAGAGGGAGACTGTATGTGTGTACAGTAGCGCCATCAACAGATCCGCCACTAGGCTGACCCTCTCTTGTCTCTAGGCTTCGTACACACTCCCCAATCACAGCATCATTAGCATCTGAGCTCCTTCAAACACTACAGCCTGCCAAGAAAACCTCCACTCCACCCCCCTCTTTCTCTCTCTCGCTCTCTTTCTCTCTCTCTCTCGCTCTCTCTCTCTCTCTCTCTCTCTCTCTCTCTCTCTCTCTCTCTCTCTCTCTCTCTCTCTCTCTCTCTCTCTCTCTCTCTCTATCTCTCTCTCTCTCTCTATCTCTCTCTATCTCTCTCTCTCTCTCTATCTCTCTATATCTTGCTCTCGTTCTCGCTCTCGCTCTCTCTATCTCTATTTATCTCGTTCTATATATGTATCTATCTCTATCTCTCTCCCCATCTCTATATATATATACCTCTCTTTCTATCTATCTATATCTATCTTGCTCTCTCTCACTCTCTCTCTCACTCTCTTTCTCTATCTCTCTCTTTATATATCTATATCTCTCTCCATATCTCTCTATATATATCCCTCTCTTTATATCTATATATATCTTGCTCTTTCTCTCTCTATATCTCTCTCTATATCTCTCTCTCCCCATATCTCGCTATATATATCCCTCTCTTTCTATCTATCTCTATCTCTCTTGCTCTCTCTCACTCTCTTTCTCACTCTCTTTCTATATCTCTCTTTCTCTATATATATATCTATCTCTCCATATCTATCTCTCTATATATATCCCTCTCTTTATATCTATATCTATATTGCTCTTTCTCTCTATCTCTCTATATCACTCTCTCTCTCTATCTCTCTCTCTCTCTCTCTCTCTCTATCGCTCTCTCTCTCTATATCTCTCTCTCTCTCTCTCTATCTCTCTCTCTCTCTCTCTCTCTCTCACACACGCACACACTCTGATCATCCCTTGGAATCAAAAGCAACACCCAATCTGTCAGCTTGGCACTCACCAAAATAAAAACTCCCCGCTGTCCAGAAACTCGAGGGCTGTGCTAATTTTGCACAGTTTTCTTCTCTCTCTCTCTCTGTGTGTGTGTGTGTGTGTGTGTGTGTGTGTGTGTGTGTGTGTGTGTGTGTGTGTGTGTGTGTGTGTGTGTGTGTGTGTGTGTGTGTGTGTGTGTGTGTGTGTGTGTGTGTGTGTGTGTGTGTGTGTGTGTGTGTGTGTGTGTGTGTGTGTGTGTGTGTGTGTGTGTGTGTGTGTGTGTGTGTGTGTGTGTGTGCGTGCGTGCGTGCGTGTGTGCGTGTTATCAACTAGTGCAATGGGAAGATGGTGAAGTCTAAACTCACTAAGGCATCATGCTGTGAGCAGCGTGTCACAGAACACACCTCTATAAAGGGAATAGTCCCAGCATGCTTTGCCGTCTGCCTTTAGCTATTTTCAGAAACCCAAGATCAGAAGAGATTCACTCCCCCATCATTCTGGCTCAGAGTCCTTTTCATTTATATTTTCTGGATCATTCTCAACATCCACAACAAGTTCCAATGCTTGTCGAACATTATACCTCTTTGTCTGTTTGCCATTGTATTATAAAACCAGGGACAAGTGTCTCTCTCTATCCCCTGTTATGCGCAAGCAGCATGTGTCTGTCTGATGGTCCGATTTGTGGAGCGCACTGGAGTATAGAGAAACGATGGGGATTTTCTATTGGTCATCCCAGCCCACATGACAATTTTTCTAGCATTTCCATTGGCTATAGGCTAAAATCTCAGTGACAGTTAGAGAGATATAGATGGATACAGCGGATTAGATGCAGTCTGCTGAGCTGGATGGAGCTGAGCTGCATCATGCCTCCTCTTCCCAGACAGCGGCAGGGCATGTAGGGATGAAGCTGAGCTGCATTCCAGCTTGGCCAAATAGCGAACATTGGACATTATCATTACTTCACCTATAAACACAAAATCACTGCTAAACTTGTACAATCTTGAGTGTAAAAGGTAATAGCTTCCGTGCATAGATCACACTTGATTGATCAACTTAAAACGAAGCATCCCCTGGTTGATAACAAGGTGAGAGTGCTAAAATGGCCAATAGCAAACTTTAAATAATTAACCTAAAACAAGAGACCATTCTGACGGCACAATATTGATATAACTACTGCCTAGGTATTTCAACTACGATATGAAGTTGACACAGCAGGGCTTAAGGTCTGAGACCATGAACTTGACATCTGGGCCAATCAAATCAAATCAAATTTATTTGTAAGGCCCGACAACACACGTTAATGTCCCCATGGGCCGGACACGTCTTCTTTAAACAAGTCAAGAAGAAACATCACAATAAGTCAAGAACAAAACAAGAACACCATAAAGTCCAAAATATTTAAAGGGGAACTATTTTACTATTTATTTCACTATTTGGGCACTTTTACACAATTCCTGTGAGTCTATGGAACACCTCTGTACGTTTTTTTTTTTTTTTTTTTAATGCATTGTTTTGTATTTCTAATCAAGTACTCAAAAACAGCATTTTTCTACCTCAAGATCTTAAGCCGTTTTGAGGCTGGGCTCCAACCACTGTGTGGCCTGGTGGCAACTGCCACACCAACTGCCACATTATTATGCAGCTGAGAAATCTCTGACATCACAGATATGCACATTTTCAGATGACTCAGTTCAGTGAGGGTGAATATTGTGAGAGGAGAATTGGAAGAATGCGCCAATATGAGAATTAGAGACATAGATCCTATTAATATAAGTCCACATATCCAGGAAACAATGCTAAACACTGAAAAAGGCCATTTATAAGATAGTTCCCCTTTAAAATAAATGCAAAATAAATAAATGCAACACTCCCAGACATACCCCACGCGAAGGTAAGGAAAAACTCACTAAAACCTAGCAATAGGAAAAAATGCACCACAGGCAGTGTGGAGGAGAGAAACCTTAGAAGGGCCATTCAAGGGGGGATCTCCCTTCTTAGATGTCGGTGATAGTAGTGTTGCAATAAAACAGGCAAACAGTTGGTAAGCATGCACTCATATGTGTAATGAAACACAAATAAGTGCATGCAATACCAACTGAACATTTTGAAAGATTAAAGATAGAGCTGATAGCGATACCAACTGAACATTTTGAAAGATTAAAGATAGAGCTGATAGCGATAGCAACTGAACATTTTGAAAGATTAAGATTAAAGATAGAGCTGATAGCGATGGCAACTAAACATTTTGAAAGATTAAGATTAAAGATAGAGCTGATAGCGATACCAACTGAACATTTTAAAAGATTAAAGATAGATCTGATAGCGATAGCAACTGAACATTTTGAAACATTAAAGATAGAGCTGATAGCGATAGCAACTGAACATTTTGAAAGATTAAAGATAGAGCTGATAGCGATAGCAACTGAACATTTTGAAAGATTAAGATTAAAGATAGAGCTGATAGCGATAGCAACTGAACATTTTGAAAGATTAAGATTAAAGATAGAGCTGATAGCGATAGCAACTGAGCATTTTTGAAAGATTAAAGATAGAGCTGATAGCGGATCTATTTGAGGCGAAGGCGGCGACGCAGAGAGGGTCGCATCCTCCCGGTCATCATCACGGGACGTCCAACACTCCGGTCATCACTCCGAGACAGCCGGAGACAGGAGGGCACACAGAGAGGGTCGCATCCTCCCGGTCTTCATCACGGGACGTCCAACACTCCGGTCATCACTCCGAGACAGCCGGAGACAGGAGGGCACACAGAGAGGGTCGCATCCTCCCGGTCTTCATCACGGGACGTCCAACACTCCGGTCATCACTACGAGACAGCCGGAGACAGGAGGGCACACAGAGAGGGTCGCATCCTCCCGGTCTTCATCACGGGACGTCCACCACTCCGGTCATCACTCCGAGACAGCCGGAGACAGGAGGGCACACAGAGAGGGTCGCATCCTCCCGGTCTTCATCACGGGACGTCCACCACTCCGGTCATCACTCCGAGACAGCCGGAGACAGGAGGGCACACAGAGAGGGTCGCATCCTCCCGGTCTTCATCACGGGACGTCCACCACTCCGGTCATCACTCCGAGACAGCCGGAGACAGGAGGGCACACAGAGAGGGTCGCATCCTCCCGGTCATCATCACGGGACGTCCAACACTCCGGTCATCACTCCGAGACAGCCGGAGACAGGAGGGCACACAGAGAGGGTCGCATCCTCCCGGTCTTCATCACGGGACGTCCACCACTCCGGTCATCACTCCGAGACAGCCGGAGACAGGAGGGCACACAGAGAGGGTCGCATCCTCCCGGTCTTCATCACGGGACGTCCACCACTCCGGTCATCACTCCGAGACAGCCACTCACAGGGAGACAGGGAGCCGGGACAGGCGTTAGACAGTTTGCGTGATTATGATGGGCGGACATAGCAATAGATATAAGTGGTAAGCATATATTGGAATAGAATATGTAGTAAGCATATTATGTGAATAGAAGTACTTAACCCAGCAATGAACGTCTGAACCACGTTGACAGACCACGGACAGAAGACGGTAAGAAGCTGATCCATGGCCTCGTGGTGCACGTAGAACAGTCACTGCAATCTTGGGCAAGACCCCGAGACATCCACCACCTTGGTCAGCACTACGAGACAACAACTCAGAGAGAGAGAGAGAGAGGGGGGGGGTTGGGACAGGGGTTAGAGAGTTCCCATGTTTGTAGTGGGCGGAGATGGAGCAATAAATACATGTAGTGAGCATATGCATACATGGTGACAGTGGAATCATAGTATATAAGAAAATTGTGAAATTGAGTAATAGATGGAACTACTGCAAGCGTATGGATACAGGATGAGACACAAGACAATAGCACAGGGCCGTATGCCCCGGGGGGCAGGAGAAGCCGCTCAGAAGGTTCAGCACTGCAGGCCAGACAGAAGGCCAATCACTGTAAACTTACACCACTCTTGGCTCCTCTGTGCTAGGAGATAAAAAGGTTCCTCTAAACGGGTATCTAAGAACTGCGATCATCCTTAGTTTCTGCAGTGTGGACACAACAAAAACAGTTATTAGAACTATGAAAAGGTCCCTCCAGTCTGAAAATGCCTTTTTCAAATCAGGAAATAGAATAGAATAGAAGTACTTTATTGATCCCGAGGGTAATTCAGCACTACAGATCGCTCACAGTAAACATTTAGGTAGTAAACATTTTTTAAATCACCAATAAAATAAGTATACAAATAAAATACAGTCAGGGATATACATTGAGATATGTACATTCATTCTAAAATATACAGCCAAAAATATACAGTAATATACAGTAAAATGTACAGTAATAAGTGTAAAATTGTACAATGTCGATTTAAAAAGTAAAAGTCCAGGAAGATTTGCCAGAGTTGTACTGTCACCCTGTGCTCAGTGATGCAGTGAGGCACAGTGATGCGTTGTATAGCCTGATGGCTGTCGGAATGAAGGACTTCCTGTGCCGTTCAGTGTTGCATCTTGGGAGTCTTAGTCTAACACTGAACGTGCTCCTTCTATCAGCCAAGTATGTGTGTAGTGGGTGGGAGGGGGAAAGAATGACTAATAGTCTAAAAGCAGTATAGGCCATTAATGTAATGCAGCTAACATTAGATAAGCTTGCTAGCTGACATATCCCTTTGACATTCAAACAGAAGTAGGAAAGACGTCAGCAATGTGCAAATTGCGATTAGCGATCCGCTTATAGAAGTAGATAAATGTTAGCTTTGCACTATTTGCGATTAGCTAGTTAACATCAGTAAATGATTGCTACTCAATATTTTAGTTAGCTGTTGTGATTTCATCAGAACGATATGCTGACGATTCCCTGCATTATATGGTTTGTGAAAGTCTTTAGCCTAAATATTGAGTAGCAAACATCCACTGACAGTAGCTATGCTAATCGCAAATAGTGCAAAGCTAACATTTTATCTACTTCTAAAAAGCTAGATATGGTAAAACTCCCTTTTCTCACATAGAAAATGATTGTTTGACACATTTGTATCACGTTTATTTCCATGAATGGAATGAATTATTGTCGTGTCATAGGTGTCATGTCATGTCATCATTGTCAGGTGGCTCTGAGCTAGCTGTTTCAGCATCTGATTTCAGTGAAATCGTCACCAACATTTGAAGCGACTTTTGAAGCTTTTTCCCACCTACCATTATGATAAATGTATTTTAGGAGCTGTGGTGACTTTAATTAACTAACAACTTTATTTGTATACAGTAGCACCTTTCATACAAGAGTCTCAACACAAACATTAGCTCGCTGCCCATGTATTTCGGAGCTGTGGAGACATTAGCTTGCCCCCCATGTCCTATTATGAATGGAGGAGTCCTTGATTTATTAAAATAAAATTCAAGTTGTCCTTCCTAATCCATACGACTCTTTTCTAAAGTCTCGTATCACCGATGCACAACTCACCCGAGACAGCGAGACCAAGCCATAATGTGTGCCCAGAATATCGAGTTCATTAAATGCCCTTGTATCATGTTTAATACCCCTCTCTCCTTTCAACGTTTCCTCATCTAGTCATAAATCTTCTGTGTGTTTGTGTTTGTAAGTCTGTGTGTGTGTGTGTGTGCGTGCGTACGTGCGTACGTGCGTGCGTGCATGCGTGTGTGCGTGTGTGTGTGTGTCAGGGGCTCTGTAAGTAGGCTCTTATTGAAAGTTAGCGGTGTGGAGTCTTAAGTGTCTCGTGGTGATAGATAGCGCCGCTCTCAGCATTAACACAGAGCCGTCTCGCCCTCAACACCACATTGAGATGCACATTGATTAATGAATCGGAACAACGGACCCACCCACCTTTCTGCTCCAGGTGCAAAGACACTTTTTAATTTAGTCCCCTTGTTTTATTGTTATTGCAGTCTTTTATTAGCTGTTTTTGTCTGTACAAGCCGACTGAACTCAGTGCAGACAGGAGCCTGGCCCCATTGACTTTGCATTGGTGTGTGGCTACTGGCTAACTATTGTAGCTGGTATGAGGAACCGGTGTTGTAGTCGAATCACTAAATCTATGAGTCGAGTCTCGAGTCCCCAGTGTTCAAGTCCGAGTCACCAAAGAAGAGATTGAGTCCGAGTCGAGTCCCCATTAGGGATGCACCGATCCGATATTGGTATCGGTATCGGCCGCCGATATCAGTAAAATAGCTGGATCGGTAAAAAAAAAATATATATATATATCGGATTCTTTTTTAAATATATATATATTTTTTATAATAAATAAAATAAGAAATAACCATTCAGTACATTTATATCTGTGTTCATTTGTTACATTTAGCTTCACTAAGTTGGGGAAGTAATGTTTTAAGTCAAGCCTGATGTTGCCTTGCACAAAAGAATGATCCCAGTCTCTTCCACACAGTGACAGTGAGGCAACCAGTTTATTAACACATTGTCCGCCATGCATTGTACCCATCCTTGGGCCCAGTCTGCCAGTGCTGTAACCCTATGGAGATGTTTACCTTCTTTGCAGGGCTATAACTTTTTAAATATTATAGCTATATCGACATTACTATGGCCCATTCAACATCGGGTATCTATCGTTCCGGATGTGGGAACGTTATATTTTTTCATTCATTGCCGTGTTAATACCGTCGTGAATATAAGTATGTTTTTAAGGTTTTCTGCAGTAATTCCTAAAATGCAAGTTATAGGCCCTGACACATACAGATGAAGCCTTTAGTTTTCATGGACACTTTGCCGCAACGGGGACATGGTGATGTCACGTCATTGGAATTCATTAGGAAACCAGGCTGCTGTTCTGTTTTATGCCGCCAGGAGGCGCAAAGTCGACGGGCGGCGGTCTATTGACTTCCTCATTCATCACTGTGCCTTTTGTGTTGATAACAGGCGAGCAACGTTGGGACGGCGCGAGACTGAGAGAGACTTGTTTATTGTGAATTGAAAATACGCCGGTAAAGTGGGGAGGGAGACTTGTTCATTCAAGTAAGCTATAATACAGTATTATATGGCCACCAGACATATTCTCTCTGTGAAATTGCATTTATCCGTCGCGCAAAAAGCTGTTTTCTTTTACTTTGAAAAATTGTCACTTCCGCCTCAGTACTCAGCTACAGTGAATGAAATACATTGGTAAGCTAGCGAACATTGCATTCCTTATTCATTTCAGTAACGTTATGTTTTCAAAGAATGTCTGTTGTGTTAATGGATCTTAATCACATTAGATCTCTTGTTTTCAAGTTCAATATATATTATTATACTATTATTGTGCTAATAGAGTGTAAGGTGCTGAAATAATGTCATCTAGTGGCTCAGGAGGTAGTGCAGTCGTCTGGTCATCAGAAGGTTCCCGGTTCGATCCCCCCTCCCGGCAGTGTGTCAAAGTGTCCTTGAGCAAGACGCTTAACCCCCAATTGCTCCTGATGAGCAGGTTGGCACTTCTGCCGTCTGTGAGTGAATGTGAGGTACAGTATAAGTTGTAAAGCACTTTGGATAAAAGCTCTATATAAATGCTGTACTCTGTCGTCTACTCTAAGCCATCCTAGGTAGTCAAAGTGGGCAGGGGTGAGGTGGGTTCTAGGGATAAGGTCAAGTAGAAGTCTGACCAGTTTGTTTTGTGATGTTTGTAATCTAGTTTTTAGCGCCTTTGAGGTGCATTGGTACCATGAGGTGTAAGCATAGTCGTAGTACCCTTGAATGAGTGCTCCTGCTAGAGTCTTCAAGGTATTCTTGTTTACCAGAGAGGAGATCCGGTACAAGAATCTAGTTTGTTGGTTGACTTTTTTTATTACCTTGGATGCCATTTTGTCACAGGAAAGACGACAAGCACAACACCAGCCTCTGCCACAGCGATGCATGTCTGCAAGCTCTCTCTCGTCTGTTGTGCATTAACGTATTGTGTGTTTATAAGCAAGTATTACACCATATTCAAAACACGGTCCCTTCAAATCACCATGTCCTCCAACACACAACCTAAAGAAGTTTGACATCCAACCAGAGTGCAAATGTAACAGTAAAGTGCAATAGTGATATACAATGAACAGGTGATTAAACTCTGTGTAAAATATATAAATTTGTACTACTGAGTAATAGTGCTAATCACTACTCAGATGTATGTATAGAGTTGTAGTATAATACAGTGATACTCACTTTGTTGCGTTGTACGCAAGTTGACTAGTTCCGTTATAAATGCTTATGTCATAAAGGACAGTTATTAATGTGATACTGCATTTGCACACATTTGTTACACCTGATTTTGTAAGAAAGAGGTCTGGACATGGTTGCAGCCATTTGTTTTATTATTCATTTCAATTTGGAACGTCACACAACTCAAGCAAAGTAATAAAAAAAACATTATCTTTGTTGTTCATCAGATCTTAATACAAAAAAAGAAAAAAGGCATAGTAGATGATAGTATAGACATACTGTAGTAGCATAGTAGGTAATTGATTGATTGATTGATTGAAAACTTTAATTAACAGATTGCAGAATGGGTACAGTACAGTACAGCTCAATACATAAAATTGTTAAGGGTATGCAGACCAGAGAAAGACTTTCGTCTTGTTTACATCAGGGTCCCCCATTTACAATTCATCATAACATATAACATACACAACATACAGATAGACTGTACTGCTACATCTATACATTTATGACATACCAGATTTGCAAATACAGTACTGTTTGTGATACATAGTAGTAGTAGATAGTAGTATAGACATAGCAGCATAGTAGGTAGTAGTGGCGTTTCTTTCCTATACACGCTATATAAAAAAATTCAAATGTATATGATCGGTATACATTATGCTTCATCATTCGTGAAGGAAAGGGGGGGTGGGGGTCGTTTATAATTCCTTGATCGTCAGTAGCGTCTTTTTGTACTATGGGTTGATACGTTGATCAGATGGATTGCCGTGAAATGAATAAACAATCGGGCTGAAAATAACGTTAGATTCCTCTTACCATTCGCCGATGAGACTGGAGGAAAAATATTCCAATTATTTGACGTCGATCTGCTAGATCCATTTCCCGTTTGTATGACACAATAAACGCCGAAATCATATTGATTATTGCGTTTCGAAAGCGATCCCAATGCACTCGAGTGTGTATCTAGATCCACGCTACAAGATATTACTGTCGGAGGATTCTCCCAGATGCACCGAGCGCCACTTCCGGTTTGGCTTCGAGTGTAACTTGCCCGACATCCACCAGGTGGCGGTATTGAGGCGTTGCAATATCAGAACAGGGTCCAGCTGCAGCAGCTGAGGGAGGCTGGATGAATTATGAATGCCATGGCGATACAATTTAATATTGATCCCAAAAACGAGTTAACTCGTTTCTGGCGCACAACACATGGCGGGCAATAACGAGTATACTCGTTTTTGGCGCACAATGTGTTCATTGAATGAATGACGTTTATTTTCTGTCTTTGTGTACAACAAATCAAAAACACACTTGTGATCCTTTACAATTCTTAAAAACTAAATATATTTTAATATAAAAAAAAGAAACGTGGGGGGCGGCTATGTGGCGTAGTGGGCAAGGCGCTCGCCACAAATGCGGAGACGCTGGGCTTGCCTGTTCGAGCCCAGCGCTCCACATTGCTTTCAGTTTAGCTGGTCGTTCATACTAATACACATTGGCCGTATTAGGGGGTGGGAAACTGATGGGTGGGGATCGGGCGTTGTGGACAGCGACTCCTACAGGTCGGTTGGTGCGCTTGCGCAGTAGAATCAGGAAGTGTCGAGGGCAGCGTGAGCCTCCCACGCGTTACTCCTCGCCACTGAGAGATCGAGCTGCGCAGGTGAAAAGATGTGACTGCTGTTACCTCAAGTACCGGAGGGGACTTGTGCTATGTATGACTTTGTCCACATTGCAGCCGGCTTGTGGGAGGCAAGAAACAGCGTTCGTGACAGGGGAGGGTTGAATTTGATGATACGAAATTGGGATGGGAGAAAATATAGAAAATGGGAGAAAAAGTGGACCAAAAAAAAAAAAAAAACGTGGATACATTTTTTTTTTTTTTTTAAACTTTTTTGGGAAAAAAGATTTGGACAATGGGTATCGGATCGGTATCGGTATTGGCCGATACCCAAACCCAGTATCGGTTTCAGTCCCGATACCGAGTCATCAAGGTTGAGTCCACTCCACTCTGGCAGTCAAAGAGCTGACATGCAAATAAAAAAAGGCCTACATTAAACATAAATGACACAGCGGTCACCACGGAAATGAAATAATGTCACGGTATTATTATAGCCATCAATATCGTATGCCAAATTATTAGCCTATTACATTTTTTTTTCTTTTTTAACTATTTTCATCAATTAACAAGTCAGAGTCTGCACCTTCCGAGTCCGAATGTAGTCAATGCTCGAGTCCAAGTCCGAGTCATCAGTGCTCAAGTCCACGTCGAGTCACGAGTCCTGAAAATCCAGGACTCTGACTCTAGTACTACAACACTGTGAGGAACAGCATGGAATGTGCTGAGAACGGACTCTACCAATGATCAACAACATCATTGGTAATTAGCAAATAAGGCTCCAAAAATCTGAATTGTCCCTTTTATAACACTGAAGAAGTTATAACTGGATATACTGTAGGCTTAAAGGGACACACCAACATTATGGGAAATGTGCTTACCGTCCTCTCTAGAGTCAGACAAGAAGATGGATACCTTGTGGATATGGACCATTAGCCTAGCTTAAAACTCGGGCGAAGTGTTTTTTGGCCAACAGCTGGGCTAGCTGATGTGTATTCCACTTCCATTAATTTGTGCTAAGCTAGGCTAGCTTGCAGCCGGATAGCTTTCTACTGAACGTACAGAGAGGAAATATATCTACAACAGTGTATCCAGTAGTAATTAAACAGCAAAGTTGAATCTTCAACCTCAAAAAGGGACAGTTTTTTGGTGTCATAGCCCTATTTGCTAATTACTCATGATTACCAATGATGTTGCCATAATATTTGTGTGAAGGTGCGATACAATGGCAACAAACCAATTTCACAATTAGTCGCAATTAAGACAAAGCATTCAGACAGCTCTTCAGTGAGACATCTCTGCACCGTCCTTATCTGTTCTTCTGTTTGTGTCCCATCCGTCTGTAATTTCCTCTATTTAACTCTCTCTCTCTCTCACACACACAGACGCACACGGCACATTTCTCGTTTGCATAGTCCTGAGATACCCCCCCCCCCCACGACCAATATCTCGAGTCGAGTCTCGAGTCCCCATTGTCCCAGTCACCAAAGAAGATCCAGAGTTGAGTCCCCATTACCCTAGTCTGAGTCCAAGTACGAGTCATCAAGCTTGAGTCCACTCCACTCTGGCAGTCAAAGAGCTTGACATACAAATAAAAAAAGGTCTACATTAAACATGAATGACAAATCGGTCACCATTTCAAAGGGAGTTTATTTACTTATAATAATGTATACGGTATTAATATAGCAGTCAATATTGTATGCCAAATTATTAGGGCCTATACATTTTTAATTAAAATAACTATATTTGTCGATTAACAAGCCCAAGTCTGAGTCAACGGTGCTCAAGTCCAAGTCGAGTCACGAGTCCTGAAAATCAGTCAGAGTCCTGGACTCGAGTCCTACAACACTGGGGTTTATTGTGGGAAAACCAGATCGGTGCCAAAGTAATTTCATCAACACGGTGCCGCTCTACAGTCAATCAACCTTGAATCTCTCCCCGTACTTACCATAACCGTACACTCCTTCCCCTTGAATCCCTCCCTGTACTTACCATAACCGTACACTCCTTCCCCTTGAATCTCTCCCCGTACTTACCATAACCGTACACTCCTTCCCCTTGAATCTCTCCCTGTACTTACCATAACCGTACACTCCTTCCCATTGAATCTCTCCCTGTACTTACCATAACCGTACACTCCTTCCCCTTGAATCTATCCCCGTACTTACCATAACCGTACACTCCTTCCCCTTGAATCTCTCCCCATACTTACCATAACCGTACACTCCTTCCCCATGAATCTATCCCCGTACTTACCATAACCGTACACTCCTTCCCCTTGAATCCCTCCCTGTACTTACCATAACCGTACACTCCTTCCCCTTGAATCTCTCCCCATACTTACCATAACCGTACACTCCTTCCCCATGAATCTATCCCCGTACTTACCATAACCGTACACTTCTTCCCCTTGAATCTCTCCCCATACTTACCATAACCGTACACTCCTTCCCCTTGAATCTATCCCCGTACTTACCATAACCGTACACTCCTTCCCCTTGAATATATCCCTGTACTTACCATAACCGTACACTCCTTCCCCTTGAATCTATCCCCGTACTTACCATAACCGTACACTCCTTCCCCTTGAATCTCTCCCCATACTTACCATAACCGTACACTCCTTCCCCTTGAATCTATCCCCGTACTTACCATAACCGTACACTCCTTCCCCTTGAATCTATCCCCGTACTTACCATAACCGTACACTCCTTCCCCTTGAATCTATCCCCGTACTTACCATAACCGTACACTCCTTCCCCTTGAATCTCTCCCCATACTTACCATAACCGTACACTCCTTCCCCTTGAATCTATCCCCGTACTTACCATAACCGTACACTCCTTCCCCTTGAATCTATCCCCGTACTTACCATAACCGTACACTCCTTCCCCTTGAATCTATCCCCGTACTTACCATAACCGTACACTCCTTCCCCTTGAATCCCTCCCTGTACTTACCATAACCGTACACTCCTTCCCCTTGAATCTCTCCCCGTACTTACCATAACCGTACACTCCTTCCCCTTGAATATCTCCCCATACTTACCATAACCGTACACTCCTTCCCCTTGAATCTCTCCCCATACTTACCATAACCGTACACTCCTTCCCCTTGAATATATTCCCATACTTACCATAACCGTACACTCCTTCCCCTTGAATCTATCCCCATACTTACCATAACCGTACATTCCTTCCCCTTGAATCTCTCCCCATACTTACCATAACCGTACACTCCTTCCCCTTGAATCTCTCCCCATACTTACCATAACCGTACACTCCTTCCCCTTGAATCTCTCCCTGTACTTACCATAACCGTACACGCCTTCCCCTTGAATCTCTCCCCATATTTACCATAACCGTACACTCCTTCCCCTTGAATCTCTCCCTGTACTTACCATAACCGTACACTCCTTCCCCTTGAATCTCTCCCCATACTTACCATAACCGTACACTCCTTCCCCTTGAATCTCTCCCCGTACTTACCATAACCGTACACTCCTTCCCCTTGAATCTCTCCCTGTACTTACCATAACCGTACACTCCTTCCCCTTGAATCTCTCCCCATACTTACCATAACCGTACACTCCTTCCCCTTGAATCTCTCCCCGTACTTACCATAACCGTACACTCCTTCCCCTTGCATCTCTCCCTGTACTTACCATAACCGTACACTCCTTCCCCTTGAATCTCTCCCTGTACTTACCATAACCGTACACTCCTTCCCCTTGAATCTCTCCCTGTACTTACCATAACCGTACACTCCTTCCCCTTGAATCTCTCCCCATACTTACCATAACCGTACACTCCTTCCCCTTGAATCTCTCCCCGTACTTACCATAACCGTACACTCCTTCCCCTTGAATCTCTCCCTGTACTTACCATAACCGTACACTCCTTCCCCTTGAATCTCTCCCTGTACTTACCATAACCGTACACTCCTTCCCCTTGAATCTCTCCCTGTACTTACCATAACCGTACACTCCTTCCCCTTGAATCTCTCCCCGTACTTACCATAACCGTACACTCCTTCCCCTTGAATCTCTCCCTGTACTTACCATAACCGTACACTCCTTCCCCTTGAATCTCTCCCTGTACTTACCATAACCGTACACTCCTTCCCCTTGAATCTCTCCCTGTACTTACCATAACCGTACACTCCTTCCCCTTGAATCTCTCCCCGTACTTACCATAACCGTACACTCCTTCCCCTTGAATCTCTCCCTGTACTTACCATAACCGTACACTCCTTCCCCTTGAATCTCTCCCCATACTTACCATAACCGTACACTCCTTCCCCATGAATATCTCCCCATACTTACCATAACCGTACACTCCTTCCCCTTGAATCTATCCCCATACTTACCATAACCGTACACTCCTTCCCCTTGAATCTCTCCCTGTACTTACCATAACCGTACACTCCTTCCCCTTGAATCTCTCCCCATACTTACCATAACCGTACACTCCTTCCCATTGAATCTCTCCCTGTACTTACCATAACCGTACACTCCTTCCCCTTGAATCTCTCCCCATACTTACCATAACCGTGCACTTCTTCCCCATGAATATCTCCCCATACTTACCATAACCGTACACTCCTTTCCCTTGAATATATTCCCATACTTACCATAACTGTACACTCCTTCCCCTTGAATATATTCCCATACTTACCATAACTGTACACTCCTTCCCCTTGAATATATTCCCATACTTACCATAACCGTACACTCCTTCCCCTTGAATATATTCCCATACTTACCATAACTGTACACTCCTTCCCCTGGAATATAATTACTTTGACGGGGGCCTCTGGTCCTCAACCTTTTTTTTTTCCTCTTGGTTTTTGATTGGTCAACTTTGAGCTTCAGGTTGACTGTGAGGTGATCGTTTTTTAAAGTGTAAAATAGAAGTGTGATAGTAGTGTTCACATTGAGTGCCAACGACGAGATTCGTCATTTTAACTCGCCATGCGTTGAGTGCAGGGCTCCAGACTAACTTTTTACATTGGTGGCACCAGTGCGCCTTACCTTTTTTGTCAGTTTCCATACACATTAGTAATTTCTTAACCTGTTAAGCTGTAGGAATATTTCACCTAAAGGTACATGCCTAAGTAAATGGAAGATTGCTCCACTTCTGCAAGGTCAATTTGCATGTTCTTGGTATCTAGGAACATCTAGGGACCTGGGGGTATGTATTTCCAGTGTCATAAATATTGTGTATGTTACTAGACTGAGTAAATTGTAATGAAGAAAAGGAGAATATAAATTATGATTTATTTTTGCATCTTTGATGGTGAATAATACCATGTTAAATCTGCGGGGTACGAGAAAATGCTCACTGAGCTCATTCACCACCTTATTGAGATCATGTGTACAAAAAATCTAAGCAAATTAATAAAGGGAAGATGATTAAACAGAAGTATTTGTAGATACAGTCATTAATGATAATCGATTTGAATTATAAATTCATATTTGACCTTGAACTTGACCTTGACCTTATTATGACCAAATCATACATCTATGGATAGGGAAAATGCTCATATTTCCAATGGCACGGTTGAATCTGGATTTAGTCATTTCCTTGCGGTTTTTACGATAATTAGCATTTTCCGATAAATTCATATTTCCGATAAATCGTATAAAACATCGGTAACAATTTAAATATACACTTTGACTACTGTTTTTGATAGGGTTATGGTCTTTACTCTTGGCTACAATTATTATAAATGTTTTAACATTAACCTCTTAACATCCAAGGGCCCACATGTGGACGATTCTTTGCCGACCTCTAGTGGCTCAGGTGTGCATTTCTTTTAATACAATATATAGATAGAATTAAAGCCCCATTTGTTGCCTGTCGATTGCCCTTTCAGGTGACAAAATCCGTTCAGCGGTTCTCGAGTTACATGCCGATATGTGAGGCGTGCCCCAAAGTACGCAAAAGTACACATTACCACCCCCGACTCCCGGGACTCTACAGTAGCTCCGTCAATCATTTGGCGATCTCGAAAATATTTGCACAGGGTTGTAGCCAATGAGTGTGGCTTTCCAATGATACCCCATGATATGATAATTGGGGATCTAATATCTTATGGTAAAAAATAACATTGTATTACAGTTAGCTCGCAAAGTCTAATCCTTCACTTTTTTTTTTATCCACTTTTTCTCCCATTTTCTATTTTTCTCCCATCCCAATTTTCGTATCATCCAATTCAACCCTCCCCTGTCTTTGAACGCTGTTTCATGCCTCCCACAAGCCGGCTGCAATGTGGACTAAGTCATACATAGCACGAGTCCCCTCCGATACTCGAGGTAACAGCAGTCGCATCTTTCCACCTGCACGGCTCGATCTTTCAGCATCAGGGGTCTGGGCTTTGGAGGGGCCCCGCCCCCGTCACTTCCTGATTCTACTGCGCAGGCGCACCAACCGACCTGTGGGAGTCGCTGTCTACAACGCCCGATCCCCACCCATCAGTTTCCCTCCCCCTAATACTGCCAATGTGTATTAGTGCGGACGACCAGCTAAACTGAAAGCAATGTGGAGCGCTGGGCTCGAACAGGGAGGCGAACCTGTTCGAGCCCAGTCTGTCCCAAGCCTGTTTTTGGGATTCAAACATTCGCAAGCTATAACACTGAAGAAGGAATATGTAATTCCGAAACATGTTTGTTTCAGGCTGCCATTAAATACTTGAACCTGAGAGTGCTGGTCTAGCTTCACTGCTTCTTTTTTATATAATACTTAATGGGATTTCAGCACCCAGTGTAGAATCTTGAGAGCGCGGTCTAACTTGACATGGGATTCAAACATTTGCCATGGTTTTTCGAACGGATGTTCGAACCATCGTTTTTAATCACGCAAACAATTGGCTCCTAAATAGGGAGGTGTAGTCTGACGTCACTGTATGCAGCTGTTTGTCTGCATTGCATCCCCCCCCCCCCCAACTCAGATTTAGGGTTGATACAACCATCATAATAATATTGTTAATAATAACAATAACAATAATGATGTAATAATGTAAACATTATCATTAAAAAGACCTGATTATGAGGGGAAAAAATTTACGATGCATGGAATATTGTTGAGGCACACTAGTTACAACTATATTTCAAACAGGCACTCCATGTCAAAAAGGTTGCTGACCCCTATTATCGCGGAATTTCTCTGGAATTACTAGAACTCTCCATAACTATACTCGTTTTCAAAACGGTATAAAACGGAAATGTACCAATGAAAAAACAATCTGTTTCGTACATGTTGACTGCAAGCAAGTCATTGATAAGCGAGGGGTGTTTTAGACCCATAGCCATAATTTAAGATATAGTTTAAGCCTGCGCAAATTTCCCCGACCTCCCATGACTTCCTTATTGGCACGGTAGCCCTATTATGGTTAAAGGGGCGTGGCTCTGAATGTGAGTGCGAGCCGTCCATCTTGTATACACATGCATTTTTATCAAGATAGCATAGAATCAATCTGGCAATCTTCATACCCACACATACTGTACACATGTATACACGGTCTTATTAACTACAGTGATTGTGGCTGCAATTCTGAATGGCTCTTTTCAGGAGGGAGGGTTCTTGTCACAGCTGAACTGCAGAAAACACATGTATTTACATTAAAACATTGTTGCAAAATAAGCTTTTATCATACAGTAATGTACTTTTTCGTTGTCGTTACGATTTGCTTTTGTCTTCCGAGTTTCTATGTTTCTCTGGTCTATATTTCTGTGATGTGGGGAACAAATTAAATCCTCCTCGTATGTTTCATAAAGGATTTCACTAACATTATATGGTGGGTGATTGAACTAAATGGGAGCAAACAGTTAATTAAGAACAGGTTAAAAACACATCATGCAAAATATGAGTACAATTTTAAATCTAGGTGCGGCTGGGTAACTAAGCACTAAGGGCTCGCCTACCACCGCACAGACCAGGCTGCAGAAACAAATTAGTGGGGGGGCATAAAATGTTCTCGGGGGGGCACAATGGTTTTTCAACACAGGTTCCCTTTTATACGTGTCAGCTGGGACAGCGGCGCTGTGGCTTGCTTGGCGCTGCCCACGGTGCTGAACTAAACAGCAGAGAGGCAATTGAAAAATCAAATTTCTCTCTATCTTAACACATTGAGCGCCATGGGTTATACCCATCAATATACCCAGTCTGCCACCACTGTAAGCCTATGGAGATGTTTACCTTCTTTGCAGGGCTATAACTTTTTACATTTTATTGCTATATTGACATTACTATGGCCCATTCAACATCGATTATCTATCGTTCAGGATGTGGGAACGTTATATTTTTTCATTCATACATTGTTGTGTTAATACCGTCTAGAACAGTGATTCCCAACCTGGGGTCCGCGGACCCCCTGGGGGTCCGCCAGACCACAGATGATTTGAGGTCTTTTTTTTTTTTTATAATTTTTTTCTTTCATAGAAATATTTAATTCGCATATTTTTATCATCAGAAGCATGAATAGTCTCTCCACTACAATAAAAAATAAAGATAAATAAATAAACATCTAGACATGATTTTTGAACGTTAACAGTAGGGTAGCCGCTAAAACGCGAATCAGTTGACTATCACTTTCTGTAGCTAGCCTAGCACGCTAGTTAACTTTCTCGGCTCATCTGCAGTCAGCCGCCAGAGGCGAAAATGTGTGACAAACGAAAAGGAGATGACGGCAGCTCATCTGCAAAAAAAGTTAGGACCTACAGCAATCGCGAAAATTACATCACCATGGACTTCACTGAGGGACCAGACAAACGACCTGAGTGTGTGATTTGTGGAGAAAAGTTGGCAAACTCGAGCCTGAAGAGACATCAGGCGTCTAAGCACCCAGAAACCGTTGGGAAGGATCCAGACTTTTTTCGGAGGAAAGAACAGTCTCTCAAGGCGAACAAGCCTGTTGATGTTAGAGTAGCGTGGAGCAGGGGTGGCAGTGATTTACAGAAGGCTACCGAAGCCTCCTTTGAGTGTTCGCTTTTAATTGCAAAAGCAAAGAAACCGCACAATATTGGCGAGCAGCTCATCAAACCAGCCTGCATCAAAATGGTTTAGAAACTGTGCGGCCCACAGGTGGCGGATAAACTAAAATCAGTACCACTCTCGAACAATGTAGTGAAAGACCGAATTGATAAGATGTCAAGTGATTGCGAGCAGCAGCTGTCAGAAAAGCTTAGAAAGGGTCCATTTGCCATACAACTTGATGAAACTACAACTGTCGTAGACGAGGCTCATTGTTTATGTGCAATATATCGAAAATGAGGATCTGAAGCAGGACATTCTCATGTCAGTCAACCTTACTACCACCACTCGAGGTGAGGATATTTTTACTGCAGTGGATTCTTACTTCATTCAACATGAATGCAAACCGTTCACCATTAGGGCCTGATTTGAGAGGATTAATACAGGATTTGAATATTGGCCAAAATTTTTAAATACATATGGTGCAAGATTAGATTTGTTGATTGAAGGCACAAGTCAAAGAAGCATAGTGGGTCTAATTATGATGCATATGCCTGTGTATAAGCAGTTTGTTATTAAAATGACAAAAAAAAGTATTAAAATGACAAAAAAAAGTATTTTATGTTATTTTATTAGGAGGGGGGTCCAGGAATTTCATCAGAGATGTTTGGGGGTCCCTGGGGGAAAAAGGTTGGGAACCTCTGGTCTAGAATATAAGTATGTTTTTAAACTTTTCTGCTGTAATTTCAAAAACAAGGGTTATAGGCCCTGACGCATATGATAGATTATCGATTGGCGTTTCTTTCCTATACACGCTATATTAAAAAATTCAAATGTATATGATCGGTATACATTATGCTTCATCATGCGTGAAGGAAAGGGGGGGGGGGTCGTTTATAATTCCTTGATCGTCAGTAACGGCTTTATTTAGTATGGGTTGATATATTGATCAGATGGTTTGAAGTGAAATGAATAAACAATCGGGCTGAAAATAACGTTACTGTCCTCTTACCGTTCGCCGATGAGACTGGAGGAAAAAGATCCCAATTATTTGACGCCGATCTCCTAGATCAATTTCCGGTTTGTATGGCGCAATAAACGCCGAAATCATATTGATTATTAAGTTTAGAAAGCGATCCAAATGCAGTTTAGTGTTTGTCTGGAGCCACGTAACAAGATATGACTGCTTGAGGGATTTCCTCGACGCACAGATCACCATTTCCGGTTTTGGCGAGAGTGTAACTCGCCCGACCATCCACCAGGCGGCGGTATTGAGGCGTTGCAATCTCATACAGGGTCCCGCTGCAGTCCGGAGGTTGGCTGGATGAATTATGAATGCCATGGCGGAAAAAAAAAATATTGATCCCAAAAACGGCGTAAGTCGTTCTTGGCGTTCAACGCATTGGCGGGCAAAAACGGCATAACTCGTTCTTGGCGACCAATGTGTTAAGAACATTCACTTATACAAAAACAGACTGAACGGATATATATAACAGACCTGCTGGGGCAGCGGACTGAGAGCAGGGGACACAAACAGGCTGGATAAGATGGTCAGGAAGGCCAGTAGCGTGGTTGGGGTGGAGCTGGACTCTAGCGAGGGTGGCGGAGAGGAGGAACCTTGCTAAGCTCCAGGCCATCAGGGAAAACCCCTCCCACCCACTATACACAGACTTGGCTGACAGGAGGAGCATGTTATAGGCTCACACTACCTAAATGCAGCACTGAACGGCACAGGAAGTCCTTCATTCCGACAGCCATCAGACTATACAATGCATCACTGTGCCTCACTGCATCACTGAGCACAGAGTGACAGTTACCATCTTCCTGGACTCTTACTTTTTAAACAGCACTGTGCAATATTACACCTACTGTAGACTTCAGTATATTTTTACTGTATTTATTTACTGTATCTTTTATTCTATTTTTATTCTATTTCATTTTATTCTATTCTTAGGCCATTTGTTTTGTTATTCTTATTCGTGACTTGTTCTGTCTAAATGTTTAATGTTGAGTGATTTGCAATGTCAAATTTCCCTCAGGATAATACAATTATATTCTATTCTATATCTTTGAAAAGTCTCCATTTATTCAACACTTCTGAATTCACTGACAAACTGAACTGAACTGACAAAAATAAGGTGCATAAAAAAGAAAACAAAATTCCTCCACAGGCTACTCACCATCATTAGTAGAGCGGCAAGCGGCGTTTGGGGACAGAGTGAAATCTTCTTAAAACACTGTCCCTCCACTCATTCCTGAACTTTTTTGTTAAGTCCTTCTCAAATGCCAACTGAATTAAATTGGCCTTGCGTCGATGAAGCATATAGGCGATGTTCTGTAAAGACGTTCTTGAGGGTAGAAAACGAATTCTCACAGAGTGCCATGCTAGCTTCAGTAGTGTTGTTGTTGACATCAGTGCCCACTAGGGCTGTCCCCGACTAAGGATTTGGATAGTCGACTTTGATTGACAAAAAAAAGAAGAAAAAAAATTTAGTTTTTTTTACCAGGGTGGGCACAGCTGACTCAGTGGGCGGGCCCGGCCCCCTAATGCCCGCACATGGCGCCGGGTCTGCCACCGCAGAGATTCTGGGATCGAATCCAGCTGTCAGTGGTACCTCCGGCTTGGTCAGTCGTCCCTACAAACACAATTGGCCGTGTTAGCGGGTGGGAAGCCGGTGGGGTATGTGTCCTGGTCGTTGTAAACTCCTACTGGTCGGTCGCCTGTTCACCAGGGAGGGGATCTGGGGGAGATAGTGTGAACGTTCCCCCAGTGAAGACCCCAGGAAGAGTAGTCTCACTTTGGTGTAGACTAATGGGGATCCACAATAAAACAACAACAAAAAAAACTCCTTGCTGGCAGGTGAAAAGAAGCGGCTGGCGACATGTATCGGAGGAGGCACGTGGTAGTTCTACACCCTCCCCAGGCCGACAGTGGGGCGATGCACGCCACGACCAGGAAGGGAATTGGCATAACGACTCAATTGGGATGGGTGAAAAATACAGAAAAGCCGAAAAATAAATAGAATAAAACATTTAAAAAAAAATTACAATTCTTATTTAAATTTGTGTTTTTTTAGGTTCGGGAAGCACCGCAAGGACGAGCGTCCCGGGGAAAAGATGGAGCGCAAAGGCTCCAACCGGTGGCAGGTGGAGGAGACCCAGGCCTCGGAGGAGGAGACGCTGAGGATGAAGCTGGAGCAGGACAGGTGAGAGCTGCTCCACAGAGACATCATCCTTACTGGGGCTTCCTGAAGTAGGTTCTGTGGAGCAGGACAGGTGAGAGCTGATCCACAGAGACATCATCCTTACTGGGGCTTCCTGAAGTAGGTTCTGTGGAGCAGGACAGGTGAGAGCTGATCCACAGAAACGTCATCCTTACTGGGGCTTCCTAAAATAGGTTCTGTGGCAAAGACCGCCCCCCCCCCCCCCCCCCACCTCAGCTGAGACCAAGATAAGAATTGTCCCACGTGTCAGATTGAGTCGAGATCAAGACCAAAGGCGCTAGTATTCCAAGACCGAGGGCATTCGAGACAGAGAGAAGAACAGTGCGAAAGATATTTTAAAATAGCGATAATACTGATACTACTCTCCAATAGCATTTATTTTTCATTCACAAAATGTGTACAATGTAGCCTATACACTCAATAACAGCAGGAAACACCAACTATGTGAGAAAGAAAACGTTATGTTTGACAAGGCTATTTATGTCCAAGACTGAGGGCACATGGGGTACAGTATGTTTGATACCATAGCTTTTTCAATGCGTTTTGGCCACAAAACGCAACGCAGACTGCGTTTTAGGTCACTGAAACCGGACCTTTCTGAAAACTCCTGCCAGGGTGAAGACTTTCAGAAACATACAGTAGTATTTCCTCTGTGATCAGGACCAGGGAGAGCTCCCTGCAGCCTTGTCCACATGCAAACAGTGGGATACATAGTTTTAGTATCATTTAACATTTCTGATTTGTTGTGACCATGAAGTTACGTTGTCTGTTCATTTTGACATTCGTCGATCATGCCAAATCATGGATTATGGATTATAAATTGGACATGAAATCAACAAATGATGCATTGGTATTTTAGGTCATGCCATCAGTTAATTTTAGGTTAGCGTCTTTGCATCGTTGAAGCTGAATTAAAGCAGCCTCGGACATCTCTCTCGCTCTCTCTCTCTGACTCTCTTTATCTCCCTATGTCTCTCTCTCCCTCTTTCAAACAAAGTAAATGTCAAAGTGGGCACTGTGCCAGTCGTTTGTGGTGGTGGTGGGTGTGTGGAGGCACCCGTCTTCTAAATGCCAGGGCCATTACAATGCCAGCAGCTAATTAATTCCCCAGTTCTCGGTTGTAAGGGCAAGGAGTCGCTTAATGCTATTATGCCCCACAGTTGCTCGTTAGCGAACACTTTGGTTGTAATCCTCTCTCCCTTGGTCTCCGCAACGGCTCCTCCAATAATATAATAACTCTGTAGTCTTTGATTATAATTATATCCCCAAACAACAGAGTCAGGGATATTATGGATTTACACCGCCTGCTTGCGTTGCCACAATAATTCCAATAGATTTCATTCCAATCTTTTCAAATGTGCACATTTATGACCCCTAGAGGAGGAACCCTGTTGATTTGGGTGACCCCATTCCCCTAGCGTCACCATCGGGTCAAACCTTCAATTAGAATTCCTTCAAATATGGGAAATTATTTGTTACTTGTGAATGCACCGTCCAATTTCCACCAAACTTGATGGATATGTTTACCTTACAATAGCAAGGAAACCTGTGAAATTCGACCTCATGGTGGCGCTATTCTCATAAAACTAAAAACATAAACTACTCCTCAACGGCTTGGGTTAGGGGTGTTGTCAATGTGGATTTATGTTTGTATTTATTTATTTTTAAGCTAATGGTTGCCACTTTGTTAAATCATAATGATTCACTATAATGAGTTCTTGTTCATAAGGTAGGTTCATGAGGGCAGATTATAAAGTATTGTTATGGTTGAATTAAAAGCATTGATGTAGTATGCACAGTGTACAAAAACGCTGGTGGTTGAGTACTTTGTTTTTAATGCATCACAATACACTACTACAAATGTAATCTTATAGTATATTCTACTGAATTTTCTATTTACATTCAGATGTGTCTTTGCTCCCCAGAGCTGTCTTTGAAGACCCCTGAAGAGCAGTGTATTGCAAACCTCTTGCTGATATGTTAAAACTAGTGCTGTCAATCGATTAAAATATTTAATCTGATTAATCGCATGATTGTCCATAGTTAACTCGCGATACATTTTTTTTTTTTTTGTATCTACCTTAAACTGATCTTTTTCAAGTTTTAATACTCTTATCAACATGAGAGTCAACAAATGCTTGCTTTATGCAGCCATTTAACACAAAAGGATGACCCTCATGCATTGCAAATTTGCATCAAATTCAAAACAGAGTGATGCACAAAATAACTTAAAAGAAAATAATAATTTAAAACAATGAATAAAGTGCATGAAATAATAGGGGAAAGAAAACGTTAGGAACTTGTTACATTCACCCACACAAGGGCTGAGGACTCACCCCCCCGCCCCCCCTCTCTCTCACACACTCAGCTCTCTTTCTCTCTTGCCCCTTCCTCATCTCTCTCACCCCCCCTCTCTCTCTCTCTCACACACACACACACACACACACACACACACACACACACACACACACACACACACACACACACACACACACACACACACACACACACACACACTTTGAGTCAGAAACAAACATAGTATCAATGAGAGTATCAATAATACACCTGAGTGAAGTCTAGTATAAACAAATAAATTAAAAAAAAAAAATATATATATATATATATATATATATATTTTTTTTTTTTGAAAAGCTAATCGTGAGTAAAAAAAATAGTGGCGTTAATAGAATCGGGCGTTAACGCGTTAATACCGCATTAAATTTGACAGCCTTAGTTAAAACGTTAATGTTTTTTCTTTGTTGAATTGAAGGGTCTTCTATGTGCCAAGTAAACCGCATGACCCTAAAATACATTTGTAACACATTTACCAATAAAATAAATACATGGGTATCAATATGCACTAAAATGGAATACTTAATTTAAGTTACAGATTTTTCAACGTTCTGCTTTTGATTGTACCTACTCAACTTTCTGTGTACTGTATGTTGAAGCTAAAGCTGTCAAGTTACCCCATGTTGGACGATGATCGACCTATTAGTAACATCACACATGCAACTCAGATTTCGGGGAAGTACAGAGAAGCTCTCCTTCTCCAGGGGAAGAATGTGAAAAAGGGAAAAAAACGTCTGCACAAATAAGACTCAACGTCATGCCTCCAAGAGGAGTTAACCATAAGTTAACCATTTGAGTGGAGGAGATCTTTAAGCTAGGGTTAAGTTAGCTATCAAGTTGTAATGTTTACAATGTGCCAAAGCAGCTTTGCTATCCTGATGTGAGCTCTGGGCTTCCACTGAGAAAGAGGGAGCGGAGGTTGGAGTACTGTGGTGTTTAATCAATGATCAAATCAGTGGTTTGGTACGGGCCCAGACCCTAACTACAGCTGCAGTGCTTTATTGATCGCTGGAGCGGGCTATGGTTAAATCCAGCCTCGATCGACCAGATGGATGGATTTTCCTCAGGTTGAAGGCTAGTACACCAACACTAGGTACGCTAGTACACCAACACTAGGTACGCTAGGTTATAACAGTGCAGTTCAGCATTCAGTAACCCATACTTTTTGTGAACGTGTTTTTGATACTACATTCTGTTGAACACACACCTCAACTAAGGAAAATTGGCTCAATTGCAAGAAAAATAATAGACAGTTATGATATTACATTCTGCATAATTCATATGCAAAATATTGTGGTTCCCTGCTTTAGTCTGTTGACACATTTCTATACAAAAAATGCTTGTGTAGTCCTGTGTCATACCTAAATGTCATATAAGTGAATTGCATAGAAACAACTCACCAAAAGTGACTATTGCGCAACTGATTTGACAAAAATAATCCACCAAGGGGGGGAAACCCCCCATTCACCCCCCCTCCCTAATTTCCATACCTTGGCTTTTACTGAAATGACGCCACTGTACGCTAGTACACCAACACTAGGTACGCTAGTACACCAACACTAGGTACACTAGTACACCAACACTAGGTACACTAGTATACCAACACTAGGTACGCTAGTACACCAACACTAGGTACACTAGTACACCAACACTAGGTACACTAGTACACCAACACTAGGTACACTAGTACACCAACACTAGGTACACTAGTACACCAACACCAACACTAGGTACACTAGTACACCAACGCTAGGTACACTAGTACACCAACACTAGGTACACTAGTACACCAACACTAGGTACACTAGTACACCAACACTAGGTACACTAGTACACCAACACTAGGTACACTAGTACACCAACACTAGGTACACTAGTACACCAACACTAGGTACACTAGTACACCAACACTAGGTACACTAGTACACCAACACTAGGTACACTAGTACACCAACACTAGGTACACTAGTACACCAACACTAGGTACACTAGTACACCAACACTAGGTACACTAGTACACCAACACTAGGTACACTAGTACACCAACACTAGGTACACTAGTACACCAACACTAGGTACACTAGTACACCAACACTAGGTACACTAGTACACCAACACTAGGTACACTAGTACACCAACACTAGGTACACTAGTACACCAACGCTAGGTACGCTAGTACACCAACACTAGGTACGCTAGTACACCAACACTAGGTACGCTAGTACACCAACACTAGGTACACTAGTACACCAACACTAGGTACACTAGTACACCAACGCTAGGTACTCTAGTACACCAACACTAGGTACACTAGTACACCAACACTAGGTACACTAGTACACCAACACTAGGTACACTAGTACACCAACACTAGGTACACTAGTACACCAACACTAGGTACACTAGTACACCAACACTAGGTACACTAGTACACCAACGCTAGGTACACTAGTACACCAACACTAGGTACACTAGTACACCAACACTAGGTACACTAGTACACCAACACTAGGTACACTAGTACACCAACACTAGGTACACTAGTACACCAACACTAGGTACTCTAGTACACCAACACTAGGTACGCTAGTACACCAACACTAGGTACACTAGTACACCAACACTAGGTACGCTAGTACACCAACACTAGGTACACTAGTACACCAACACTAGGTACGCTAGTACACCAACACTAGGTACACTAGTACACCAACACTAGGTACACTAGTACACCAACACTAGGTACGCTAGTACACCAACACTAGGTACGCTAGTACACCAACACTAGGTACACTAGTACACCAACACTTGATACACTAGTACACCAACACTAGGTACACTAGTACACCAACACTAGGTACACTAGTACACCAACACTAGGTACACTAGTACACCAACACTAGGTACACTAGTACACCAACACTAGGTACACTAGTACACCAACACTAGGTACACTAGTACACCAACACTAGGTACACTAGTACACCAACACTAGGTACACTAGTACACCAACGCTAGGTACGCTAGTACACCAACACTAGGTACACTAGTACACCAACACTAGGTACACTAGTACACCAACACTAGGTACGCTAGTACACCAACACTAGGTACACTAGTACACCAACACTAGGTACACTAGTACACCAACACTAGGTACACTAGTACACCAACACTAGGTACGCTAGTACACCAACACTAGGTACACTAGTACACCAACACTAGGTACGCTAGTACACCAACACTAGGTACACTAGTACACCAACACTAGGTACTCTAGTACACCAACACTAGGTACACTAGTACACCAACGCTAGGTACGCTAGTACACCAACGCTAGGTACACTAGTACACCAACACTAGGTACACTAGTACACCAACACTAGGTACGCTAGTACACCAACACTAGGTACACTAGTACACCAACACTAGGTACACTAGTACACCAACACTAGGTACACTAGTACACCAACACTAGGTACACTAGTACACCAACACTAGGTACACTAGTACACCAACACTAGGTACACTAGTACACCAACACTAGGTACACTAGTACACCAACACTAGGTACGCTAGTACACCAACACTAGGTACACTAGTACACCAACACTAGGTACGCTAGTACACCAACACTAGGTACACTAGTACACCAACACTAGGTACACTAGTACACCAACACTAGGTACACTAGTACACCAACACTAGGTACACTAGTACACCAACACTAGGTACACTAGTACACCAACACTAGGTACACTAGTACACCAACACTAGGTACACTAGTACACCAACACTAGGTACACTAGTACACCAACACTAGGTACACTAGTACACCAACACTAGGTACACTAGTACACCAACACTAGGTACGCTAGTACACCAACACTAGGTACACTAGTACACCAACACTAGGTACACTAGTACACCAACACTAGGTACACTAGTACACCAACACTAGGTACACTAGTACACCAACACTAGGTACACTAGTACACCAACACTAGGTACACTAGTACACCAACGCTAGGTACACTAGTACACCAACACTAGGTACGCTAGTACACCAACACTAGGTACACTAGTACACCAACACTAGGTACACTAGTACACCAACACTAGGTACACTAGTACACCAACACTAGGTACACTAGTACACCAACACTAGGTACACTAGTACACCAACACTAGGTACACTAGTACACCAACACTAGGTACACTAGTACACCAACACTAGGTACACTAGTACACCAACACTAGGTACACTAGTACACCAACACTAGGTACACTAGTACACCAACACTAGGTACACTAGTACACCAACACTAGGTACACTAGTACACCAACACTAGGTACACTAGTACACCAACACTAGGTACTCTAGTACACCAACACTAGGTACACTAGTACACCAACACTAGGTACACTAGTACACCAACACTAGGTACACTAGTACACCAACACTAGGTACACTAGTACACCAACACTAGGTACACTAGTACACCAACACTAGGTACACTAGTACACCAACACTAGGTACACTAGTACACCAACACTAGGTACACTAGTACACCAACACTAGGTACACTAGTACACCAACACTAGGTACACTAGTACACCAACACTAGGTACACTAGTACACCAACACTAGGTACACTAGTACACCAACACTAGGTACACTAGTACACCAACACTAGGTACTCTAGTACACCAACACTAGGTACACTAGTACACAAACACTAGGTACACTAGTACACCAACACTAGGTACACTAGTACACCAACGCTAGGTACACTAGTACACCAACGCTAGGTACACTAGTACACCAACGCTAGGTACACTAGTACACCAACGCTAGGTACGCTAGTACACCAACACTAGGTACACTAGTACACCAACACTTGATACACTAGTACACCAACACTAGGTACACTAGTATACCAACACTAGGTACACTAGTACACCAACACTAGGTACACTAGTACACCAACACTAGGTACACTAGTACACCAACACTAGGTACACTAGTACACCAACACTAGGTACACTAGTACACCAACACTAGGTACACTAGTACACCAACACTAGGTACACTAGTACACCAACACTAGGTACACTAGTACACCAACACTAGGTACTCTAGTACACCAACACTAGGTACGCTAGTACACCAACACTAGGTACGCTAGTACACCAACACTAGGTACACTAGTACACCAACACTAGGTACACTAGTACACCAACACTAGGTACTCTAGTACACCAACGCTAGGTACACTAGTACACCAACACTAGGTACACTAGTACACCAACACTAGGTACGCTAGTACACCAACGCTAGGTACGCTAGTACACCAACGCTAGGTACGCTAGTACACCAACACTAGGTACACTAGTACACCAACACTAGGTACACTAGTACACCAACACTAGGTACACTAGTACACCAACACTAGGTACACTAGTACACCAACACTAGGTACACTAGTACACCAACACTAGGTACACTAGTACACCAACACTAGGTACACTAGTACACCAACACTAGGTACACTAGTACACCAACACTAGGTACTCTAGTACACCAACACTAGGTACACTAGTACACCAACACTAGGTACACTAGTACACCAACACTAGGTACACTAGTACACCAACACTAGGTACACTAGTACACCAACGCTAGGTACACTAGTACACCAACGCTAGGTACACTAGTACACCAACGCTAGGTACACTAGTACACCAACGCTAGGTACACTAGTACACCAACACTAGGTACTCTAGTACACCAACACTAGGTACACTAGTACACCAACACTAGGTACTCTAGTACACCAACGCTAGGTACACTAGTACACCAACGCTAGGTACACTAGTACACCAACACTAGGTACACTAGTACACCAACACTAGGTACACTAGTACACCAACACTAGGTACACTAGTACACCAACACTAGGTACTCTAGTACACCAACACTAGGTACACTAGTACACCAACACTAGGTACACTAGTACACCAACACTAGGTACACTAGTACACCAACACTAGGTACACTAGTACACCAACACTAGGTACACTAGTACACCAACACTAGGTACACTAGTACACCAACACTAGGTACACTAGTACACCAACACTAGGTACGCTAGTACACCAACACTAGGTACTCTAGTACACCAACACTAGGTACACTAGTACACCAACACTAGGTACGCTAGTACACCAACACTAGGTACTCTAGTACACCAACACTAGGTACTCTAGTACACCAACACTAGGTACACTAGTACACCAACACTAGGTACGCTAGTACACCAACACTAGGTACGCTAGTACACCAACACTAGGTACGCTAGTACACCAACACTAGGTACGCTAGTACACCAACACTAGGTACGCTAGTACACCAACACTAGGTACACTAGTACACCAACACTAGGTACACTAGTACACCAACACTAGGTACACTAGTACACCAACACTAGGTACACTAGTACACCAACACTAGGTACACTAGTACACCAACACTAGGTACACTAGTACACCAACACTAGGTACACTAGTACACCAACACTAGGTACACTAGTACACCAACACTAGGTACACTAGTACACCAACACTAGGTACACTAGTACACCAACACTAGGTACTCTAGTACACCAACACTAGGTACACTAGTACACCAACACTAGGTACACTAGTACACCAACACTAGGTACTCTAGTACACCAACACTAGGTACACTAGTACACCAACACTAGGTACACTAGTACACCAACACTAGGTACACTAGTACACCAACACTAGGTACACTAGTACACCAACACTAGGTACACTAGTACACCAACACTAGGTACACTAGTACACCAACACTAGGTACACTAGTACACCAACACTAGGTACACTAGTACACCAACACTAGGTACACTAGTACACCAACACTAGGTACACTAGTACACCAACACTAGGTACGCTAGTACACCAAGTTCCCAACCAAACAGGAGTATGAATATTTTTAGTACAAATATTTATAAATTGTTGTGTCAGCTATATTAAGTACAAAACAAAGGTTTGTTTGCAGGATATGATAGTAAGTGGTAACATTACACATGGCTAAATCAAGAATTTTTGCAAATGCCCAGAAACAGGCTACATGTTATACACACACACCTTCCCTTCCTCTTCCTGTTTTCACCATGCATGGTATATCACTTGTGTCAGCGTTATTGCTGTGGGACGCATTATTATACAGTGGACACAATGGACACATAATAGACCATTGTTCTGTCCTGACACTGTTTGAAAAGGTCAGTCATCAACACTGTTTCTTCTATGCCATCCAGAAATATATTTCCATCTCTCATCAAGCCTAATCATTAAGACCAAAGAGATTGTGGGTGTGGGTGTGGGTGTGTGTGTGTGTGTGTGTGTGTGTGTGTGTGTGTGTGTGTGTGTGTGTGTGTGTGTGTGTGTGTGTGTGTGTGTGTGTGTGTGTGTGTGTGTGTGTGTGTGTGTGTGTGTGTGTGTGTGTGTGTGTGTGTGTGCGTGTGTGTGGGGCTAGACTTCTAGACTTCATTCCTGTGACAGACTGGACTATGTATACAGGGGTTATTTGGGCTATATTATTTGGTTGGTGTTGATGTTATAATAGTTAGCTTTGTAATGTGGTAGAAAGCAGCCTAAAAGCATAGAATGATTATAGTAATGTACAGGTTAATATATGTATATACTGGTTATAGATATATAGGCATATGTGTATATATATTAGGGCTGAGCCTGTCCCCGACTAAGGATTTGGATAGTCGACTATGATTGGCCAAAAGTTGCCGTTAGTCGACTATTAGTCGACAAAAAAAATATATATATATATATATATATATATAATATTTTTATTTTTTTTTATTGTTCCATTTGGGCTGTGGGGGGTGCTTAATGTCTGAAGGAGTCGACTGAAGGCTTCTTGTCCTCTGCAAAAGCATGCAATTGGTCCACTGATGGATACATCTTGATATTTGTCTAGTCTAGTGTGTTCATTATGGGTGCCTCTGTGCCTGTTTTCTTAGGCAGTTAGCCTCTGGTATGTGTGCCATTAGCGTTAGCCACGCTTCTAGGCCTATTTTCTTTTGGAAAGAATGATTAAAAAATATATATATAAAATAAAATGTATACATTATTATTTTTAGTTTTTTTGTATTCGACTAAGCGGTTGGCAGTCGACTACGGCTCCTTTCGACCGATTAGTCGACTAATCGAGGTTGTATGTATATATTGTCATTATTGTGTATATTTATATACCCTATTGGCCCAAATATGAGTCAACCCCCCTTTTTTCAAGACTCAAAATAAGTATAGCCTATCGGACCAGAATGTAGGCTACCAGTAATACTAACACAATGAATAAAACAAGGTAGGTATATATTAATTTTTTTTATTAAATTATCTTGTTTACATGAGATTTATTTTATGTATATATATATATATATATATATATATATATATATATATATATATATATATATATATATATATATATATACTCCTTATCAGACCTACATTCTCGTTGAAACAAATGTAGGGTGTTGTATTACTCTGTGTTCTTTGACACTTTCAACTGTAGCTGGCATGGCGAACACACAACACACTGTCCTCCCCCCCCCCTATTAGAAAATAGCCCTGTGTGGACACCCCTCTTCCCAGTGTCTTGTTATGGAGCAAGGGCTGCTGGGAGAGAGAGCCAGGCGCTAGATTGGTACGTCTGCCCTTATCTTATCGGCTGCCGCGGCACCGGTTCCCCCGCTGCTGTTCTCTCCGTGATGGAAGCAAGGCTTTTCCTGCGGGTATTTCAAGATGGATCTCTCAAGAGCCGCTTCCTTCTGTGCCGCTAGATAACGGCAGAGGCCATGAATACAGCATGTGAGAGAGAGAGGGACCACTGTACTGCAAGCGGTTGTTTTGACATCTGTTTAAAAGATTTAAATATGTCGACGATTTGGTCAAAAGATACCTTTTTAGATACATGCTGAGTTTCATAAGCACAGCGAAGCGAAGGGTGTTTGTGTGAAAATTTATTTTATTTAAATTTTGTATGTGTATATATTAGTTTGAGGCCTTTAAGTTGTTGGTTTTTGACGCTTTGTGACGTTGGCCAGTCGGTGGAGGTTTCGTGTCTGCCATCATTTCCACACCATGCTGGGACAACTACCACCACCACCACTATTACCACTACCAACACCACCACCACTATTACCACTACCAACACCACCACCACTATTACCACTACCATCACCACTACCATCACCACCACCATCACCACTACCACCACCACCATCACCACTACCATCACCACTACCACCACCACCATCACCACTACCATCACCACTACCACCACCACCATCACCACTGTCCACCA
This sequence comes from Notolepis coatsorum, assembly GCF_963971535.1. Taxonomy (NCBI): domain Eukaryota; kingdom Metazoa; phylum Chordata; class Actinopteri; order Aulopiformes; family Paralepididae; genus Notolepis; species Notolepis coatsorum. The sequence continues at coordinate 171,228,284 of NC_140168.1, forward strand.
GTTGCCTTTTCAGACATCAGTAAAAAATCTCTGCGGTAAAGTAAGCGCATGATAATTGGTAGTTCTAAAGCTGTGATAATTGGCAGCGCGGTAATTACTGGGGCCGTGAGTATGAGGTATGTTTCCCCTGCTATAGTGAAATAGTGATGTTCGTTTTAACACCAGGCAATGACCTAAAGAGCTTGTGTGTGTATGAGAGAGAGAGAGAGAGAGAGAGAGAGAGAGAGAGAGAGAGAGAGAGAGACGGAGGGGGGGATGGATGACTATACATTAAACATCTCTCTGAATACAAAGTGCTCCACTTGTGCAAGGTGTCATGGGGTGATGTTTCTAATGTATTGTTTATGGTATTATTGTAGTGGGAGAATGGGGGGGGGGTCATAAATAATAGACTCTACATCCTGTCTGGTTTGTAATGGAAAGTGAAAGTGGTACCGTAGTAACAACTGCTTACAGACGGTGCTTAAGATTACAATATTTTTTCTGATGCTACGTTAACACTCAAGATCTAAATGATTATTATGCTGCTAAATTAACACTCAGTTAAGATTACAATTATTATTAGTTATTATTAGTCCTTAGTGTATAGCATATGACATGGTGTATGTTTGTTCATTGATGTGACAGTGTCTGGCAACATACTGTTTGTGTTCTTTTTATTTATTTTTTATTTTCTTTGTGTTTGTGATTTGTCTTGATGTGTGTTTGTGAAACTATAAAAGCTGAAAATAAAATATTATAAGATTACAATTATTATTCTGCTGCTACATTAACTCATTGACTGCCACGCTGTTTTCCCATCTTTACTCCCTGGCGCCAGCGTTATTGACAATGTTCACGATGTTTGCGGACCCATCGTATATTATATATTATAGCTATGGAAACAATAGTATGGCTCATTTGACAGGCACTATTTATAGTCAAACAGGGACGAAACAGTTCATTTCTACATACTTTAGTTTGTGTGCTATACCACACTAAACATCGCCCTGTTTCAAAATAATCCAGGCTGGTTTTCTAGATTGTGAGATAAAGTGTGTTTTGTGCAGCGTATGCGCAAATCTGCGGCTGCTCCTCTGAAACCTATATTATTGCTAGGTCAAAGGTAACCACGACCATATGTTTCTTCACAAAACGCGCAGGGGGGGTCATTTTCCGACGCTGGGATCATACAAACGCATGTTTTAGGATGGGGTTCGGTAAAGTACACGTAAAATATAGTGTTTGTCAAATGAGCCATACTATTGTCTCCATAGCTATAATATAGAATATACAATAGCACCGCAAAGATTGTGAAATATTGTGAAAATAGTCGAAAAGGCTGGCGCCAGGCAGTACATATGGGGAAAGAGCATGGCGCTCAATGAGTTAAAGGAACACGCCAACATTAGCCTAGCTTAGCACAATGAATGGAAGCGGACAGGTCTGGTTAGCCTTCGGGGGAGGTGTTAGTTGGACAATGCCTAGGCCAGGGGTGGCCAGCCAGTCAGAGACTAAGAGCCACAAAAATTACTGTGGTATCACAAAGAGCCACACCATATACCAGCGTTTCTCAACTTTTTTTTCAGTCACGGCACCCTTCATGTGTTTATAGGTCTCACCCTCTGGCCTCTGAAGTTGCTAATGTCTTTTTTATTTGGGCCTCACAGGGTTAAAAGTACCCTGTGAGACCCACGGTTGCAAAATTACAAAATCACTTTTAGCCATTTAAAAAAAGAATGTTTATTTAAAAATGTTTAAAGGGGAACTATTTTACTATTTCTTTCACTATTTGGGCACTTTTACACAATTCCTGTGAGTCTATGGAACACCTAGGTTTTTTTCAAAAAAAAAAAAATTCATTTTTCTACCTCAACCGCATTTTTCTACCTCAAGATCTTAAGCCGTTTTAAGGCTGGGCTCCAACCACTGTGTGGCCTGGTGCCAACTGCCACATCAACTGCCACATTATTATGCAGCTGAGAAATCTCTGACATCACAGATATGCACATTTTCAGATGACTCAGTTCAGTGAGGGTGAATATTGTGAGAGGATAATTGGAAGAATGCGCCAATATGAGAATTAGAGACATAGATCCTATTAATATAAGTCCACATAGCTAAGAAACAATGGTAAACACTGAAAAAGGCCATTATAAGATAGTTCCCCTTTAAGCACATGTATAGTCAATTGGTCCTGTTGTTCAGCCTCACAATGCTATTTGATAGTAAATGTGTTTATATGTCCCACCCTCTGGCCTCTGAAGTTGCTAATGTCTTTTTAATTTGGGCCTCACAGGGTTAACCTCTTAAGCCCGAGATATACAGTAAAAGTGTATATTTTCAGTATTACATTTGTTTACCAATTATTTTAACTGTTATTAGTGAAATATAAGATTATAGAAATCTCAGGGCATTGAGTCGGAAACCGGCGCATATTGACAGGAGGAAGTGGCACAGCCAAAAGTGAGTGTAGTCTTTTGAAGGAAGAGAATCAGGGCACACCAGCCCCTGTCAATCATCTGACTTCTGGATTTACTTTTTTATTTCTCTTATTTTTTGGGATTATCTCCCACAAACCTGAACGTTATTGCCATAAAACAGAACGCAGTTAGTTTCTCTACCTTTCTGTGAACGTCTTGCAAAAAACGGTGTTGCAATATGATGAAAAATGGTGGAGAAATTTACATTATAAAAAAGATGGCAGAATTCAGTACTGTATCTACAAAACCTTCTGTTTAATCATCTTCCCTTTATTCATTTGCTTAGATTTTTCAGGTCTGGTAAATTTTAGCATGGTGTTATTCACAGTCAAAGATATATTTTTTTTAAATAGAATTGATATTCTCCTTTGGTTCATTACAATTTACTCAAGCCTAGTAACAGACACACTATTTCTGACACTGATCCATATATGTCCCTAGATTCAGATACCAAGAACATGCAAATGGACCATTTACAAAAAAAAATCAATGTTTATTCTACGTCCTTATGGAATGAGTGACATAAAAAAAATTAAGTAAAAAAAAATAAAAAATAAAAAAATAATAAAAAAAAATATTATTTTTTATTTTTTATTTTTATTTCTTTTATGGATGGAAGAGCCGCACATTGACGGGCAAAGAGCTGCATGGATTATAAAATATTTTCTAAAGCACTCGCACTAAGAATGGACCCTGTGATGTCTCTCTTAATCCACAAGGATCAGACGGGTTTTATTCAGCAGCGACAGGGATCTGACAATATCAGAAAACTTTTTCATATAATTGAGCTCTCTAAACAAACGAATGACTCAAGACTTGTAATCTCGATGGATGCTCGAAAAGCTTTTGATACAATAGAATTTGAATATCTTTTTTATACTCTGAAACAGATGAATTTTGGTGATGTTTTCATTAATTATATTAAGATGCTTTATTGCTCTCCGAAGGCACAAGTGTTGACAAATGGTATACTTTCCAAACCCTTCCAATTGGGACGTGGAGTACGACAGGGCTGCCCACTCTCCGTATATCTGTTCGCCGCAGCCATTGAACCGTTGGCGGTGGCAATACGGAACAACAACAATATATGTGGCATAAAGACTGGAGCAAACTAATCCAAACTCTCACTATATTGTGATGATTTACTAATTTATATTACCCAACCAGATATATCCTTGCCGCAATTACTCAGCATACTAGAGGCATACAGTGCCATATCTGGTTACACGATAAATTATGACAAGAGTGAAATAATGCCACTAAATAGTGTTACCACCCAGAATACCCACCCAATGATTTCCCATTTTAAATGGGCACCAAAAAGCTTCAAATACCTGGGAATCCAAATATCTAACGACCTGAACCAAACATACCAAAATAACTATCTACCTATTATGGAAAAAATCAAAACAGACCTATACAAATGGAAAGATCTACCAATTTCTTTAATTGGACGTGTTAATGTGGTCAAGATGAATGTTCTGCCTAAATTAATTTATTTGTTCCAGTCAATTCCACTCAGCTGTCCACCAAGCTTGTTTACATCACTGAATAAAATCATTTCAATGTTTTTGTGGTCCCAGAAACGGGCTAGGATCAGATTAAAAGCACTACAGGCTCCCCTGACTAAAGGGGGCTTAAACCTCCCCAACTTCAGACTGTACTACCTAGCCTGTCAATCACGTGTTATTTGGTGTTGGCTCAACAGTGAGAGACTGCCCACACCAGCATGGGTTAAACTGGAAGAGAACATAATCCATCCTACTCCACTACAGGTAATCCCCTATATAGACACGCAAAAAACCCTTAACTCTATCACTAAAAACCAGATTATACATCATACCTTTGCATGTTGGAAAGAAACTATTAAACTAATGGGAAATCAAAATACCTTGTTAATGAGCATGCCCCTGTGGAACAACCCTTGTGTCCCCAAAATTATTAGTGATGGAATATCTGAAAATTGGAGAACCAAGGGAATCAGCGAAATAAGAGACTTGTATAACCAAAGCATCTTTTCTGATTTTAATTCCCTGAGAGCGAAATATAATTTACCTTCATCCATTTTTTTTAAATACCTACAGATACGGAACTGGGTCAAAAATAACAGTTATAGCTATCCCCATATGTCTGAAACACCAATAGAGAAACTGTTTAACACTACAAAAACATCAAAGGGCCTGATATCTAAAATCTACACACTGATGAACACTGAACAGAAAGATGATAGGATGCTACAACAAAAAGATAAATGGGAAAAAGATATTAAACACAAATATACCATGAAAGAATGGCAGTCATTGCTCCAGAACTCCCAAACAACTTTAACAAATACCAACCATAGGTTAACACAATTTAATATACTACACAGAATTTATTATACACCTCACAGATTATATCAATTTAGCCACGAGACATCACCCAATTGTCTTCGATGTCAACATGCTAAAGGGGACCTAATCCACACGTTCTGGAATTGCCGGAAGTTAAATTATTACTGGAAATTTATATTTGAACAACTTTCAAAAATTATTGGAAAGACGATGACTCCTGACGCACGAATAGCTATTTTGGGTGATATCTCTATGCTGAGTAACTTTGACAACTTTGAAAAGAAATGTATCCTGTTAGGAATGTCTGCTGCAAAAAAATGTATTCTTTGTCATTGGAAATCTGAACCCCCTCCCCCGACTAAACAATGGTGGGCAGAACTCCTATCCTATTGCACATCTGAAAAAATCATGTATAATGTGAAAGGAAAAATAATACACTTTCAGAAGATCTGGGGTCGGGCAATGGATTACATACCAAATATGGGTATAGAACTGGAGAGAGCCAATTGAAGCATAGAGATTGTGGATATTGTCTTTTTATATTCTATATTTGTCTGCCTGTTTTTTCTTTTTTCTTTTTGTTGTCTATTATTTTATTCAGGTAGTAGCACAGACAATCATGGTCTTAAAGTAAATCATGCATTCGATAGTTTTTTCTTTTTCTTTTTTTTGTACTAGGAAGGGTCGGGGAAGGGTTAGTAATTGTTTTGTTAGGAAATGTAATTTATATATTTATAACTTGCATTTTACAACTGTATGTAAATGAAATGTTAAAAGCAAATAAAAGATAATAATTGAAAAAAAAAAATAGCTGCATGCGGCTCGCGAGCCGCGGGTTGGCCACCCCTGGCCTAGGCTAACCGGACCTGTCTGCTTCCATTAATTGTGCTAAGCTAGGCTAACGTGCAGCCAGATAGCTTTCTACTGAACGCACAGAGAGGAAACTGGTATCTATCTTATTGTCTCTCTGGAGAAGATGATACGCTAATTTCCCAAAATGTTGGCGTGTTCCTTTAACAAACAATCACAGGCACAAGATCCAGTGTCAGGGATGTGTAAACATCACCGTTCTCCCCTGCCTCGCTAAATCAAATCAAATCAAATTAAATTTATTTGTAAAGCCCCGAGATCATATGGAATAGCCCCCATGGGATAAAAAACTAAAACCACCATAAAATCCAAATATGCAACACTCCCGGACTTCCCCCAATGAAGATAAAGAACGACTCACTAAAAACCCAGCAATAGGAAAGAAAAGCACCACAGGCAGCATGGAGGAGAGAGACCTCAGATGGGCCGTTCAAAGGGGGATCCCCCAACAGGATGTGGTGATAATATAGTGTTGCAATGGATGATAGATGGAGAATAGAACAGGTGAATAATTGGGTATGTATGTATATATAAATGTAATGAAACACATACAGATGAAGCCATAAATAGTCAAGCATCTACTGCTCCTCTACCACTACTCCACCACTCCACTCCAAACTGATTTTGTGACTCCTATTGTTCTGGACCGGGCCAGATTTCACACCTCCACTGCCTCTCACAGGCTGGGGAGATTTTCATCTTACATTTTTATTCGTCCCAAATGTCACAGCCCCATCCGATTTCTTAGCTTTTTTCACTGTTTATTTATCATGCATTGCAACACTAATATATGGTCAGTACCCCAAGTCAGACTGCCCATATACAAATGATCTTGGGGGTCTGAGGGCAGTAGCCCCCGACCCCCTCCCTGGGGAAGCACTTAAGTTAAGTACCCTTCATTTGTTTTCGTTTTGACCCAGCCACCAGCCCACGAAAATTAACACCTGAGTGCTAGTTCTAAAGTGACAGAGGAGTGGTAGAAGGGACCTGAATCTGAAGGGCTTCATCTGTACTGTATATATATATATATAAGGTAACAATAATATATAAGGTACATAAGAACATTAAAAACTATTTTTATTAATAGAGCTAAGGACAACAACAACAAAAGAAAGCATAGGAAAATGAATTAAATAATTACAGATATTTCAGTTAATAGACCTTGATCTACACGTAAAGACTGAACATGAACCCTCAACCTGCCAGGATCCAGGCCAAGACACGGGAGTTCCGAGAAAAGCAGGCGCGGGAGCGGGACTACGCCGAGATCCTGGACGTCAGCCGCACCCCCGGCTCCGAGGAGGAGCACCCGTATGCCGGCATCGGCCCTCTGGACACCTCCCTGGACAGCGGCCACAGCCGGCCTCACAGCCCCTGGGACGAGTACCCGGGCCACCAGCACCCCCAGCACCAGCACTCCGACTCCCTCTACACCCAAGTCAGCAAGGCCCGCAACGGACGCCCGCCCTCCGCTGACAGGTAAGCCGGGAGCTGAGGGAACTCAGAGGGTCAGTCGCTGGAACTCAGAGGGTCAGTCGCTGGGCGTGTGGGCCATGTATAACTGTTCGCTTTTATAATAAATATGTTCTTAAACATTCAAACTGTGATGATATGAAAACAACTAAAAATAAATAATATCTTGTTGTGATTTGGCGCGATTTGACTTGTCGAAAGCGCTGGGCGCGGTCACAAATAGATTTTAGTTAATGGTTAAAGCTGGTTGCTGGATCGCCTGCAGCTACAGAGGAGACAACAAGAGAAATAGACATCAGCACAGACATCAGCACAGACATCAGCACAGACATCATCACAGACATCATCACAGACATCAGCACAGACATCAGCACAGACATCATCACAGACATCAGCACAGACATCAGCACAGACATCAGCACAGACATCATCACAGACATCATCACAGACATCAGCACAGACATCAGCACAGACATCAGCACAGACATCAGCACAGACATCAGCACAGACATCAGCACAGACAACAGCACAGACATCAGCACAGACATCATCACAGACATCAGCACAGACATCAGCACAGACATCAGCACAGACATCATCACAGACATCAGCACAGACATCAGCACAGACATCATCACAGACAACAGCACAGACATCAGCACAGACATCAGCACAGACAACAGCACAGACATCAGCACAGACAACAGCACAGACATCAGCACAGACAACAGCACAGACATCATCACAGACAACAGCACAGACAACAGCACAGACATCAGCACAGACAACAGCACAGACATCAGCACAGACAACAGCACAGACATCAGCACAGACATCAGCACAGACATCAGCACAGACATCATCACAGACAACAGCACAGACATCATCACAGACAACAGCACAGACAACAGCACAGACATCATCACAGACATCAGCACAGACAACAGCACAGACATCAGCACAGACATCAGCACAGACATCATCACAGACATCATCACAGACATCATCACAGACAACAGCACAGACATCAGCACAGACATCAGCACAGACATCAGCACAGACATCATCACAGACAACAGCACAGACATCAGCACAGACATCAGCACAGACAACAGCACAGACATCAGCACAGACATCATCACAGACATCAGCACAGACATCAGCACAGACATCAGCACAGACATCAGCACAGACAACAGCACAGACATCAGCACAGACAAATCTCCTCCCTTGTCTGAATGCGTGGGCTTGTCCTCGTGACGGTTCTCACATGTCCCCAGACAGTCTGAATGAGTGGGCTTGTCCTCGTGACGGTTCTCACATGTCCCCAGACAGTCTGAATGAGTGGGCTTGTCCTCGTGACGGTCCTCACATGTCCCCAGACAGTCCCGGCACCGTGTGTCTACTCATGAATAACGGTTCTCACATGTCCCCAGACAGTCCCGGCACCGTGTGTCTACTCATGAATAATGCTCCTATTGATTTATAATTCGTCGTGCTTCCTCAGCCGCAATGGGAGTGATTTCTGTGTGTGTTTGTTCTTCTTGATGTGGGACCATGTGAGAAGTATTGCAGGTGCACAGGAAGATGACATCATACGACCACATTCTCCAGTTAATTTGGTCTGGGAATTGGCCTCATGTTTTACGATTCCTTAGATTCACCGAAGCTTGTGTTTTCCGAGTTCCATGCCTAAACGCCGTTTTGTCGATATCAGCACATTACTGTGTAGGCGATGTAATTGTTTTGTTTTTCTTCCTTCACCAGTATTGTACGCTACTCCCGGGCATTGTTTTGGCTGTATGTTACTTCAGAGTGAATGAGGCTTTTGAGGAAACGGGCCCCCACACCCCCCCACCCTAAAGCCCCGTAATGGCTGTCGGAGGGATAACCACCACACTGTACCTTTATTACTTGTGTGAAATAGCGCTGCGCTTCAGGCTTTGTTCCCCTTGTTCGCTCCCACTCCCATTTCCAGTAGAGATACAGTACGGCTCGTTTCCAGTGGTGGAAAGTCACTGAGTAATTTATTTATGAAGCATGTTTAAAAACTCAAGAGCCAACCAAAGTGCTGTACAGGCAAAGCATAAATATTCATAATACAAAAATACAAAAAGGCACCGCAGGACAAGACGGTACAATAAGACAACAGTAAGCCAATACGCGGATAGAGTAGCACAAAGTACAATAATAGCACACAGGGGACAGAAGAACACAAGAACAAGGGGGAAGGGGCAAGATACAATTGCATGGGAGTGTGTGAGTTAGGGTGTGGGAAAATCAGGGTTTATTGAAGGCTAGGGAGTAAAAGTGTCTTTTTAGTCGGGACTTAATGTCTCCAGCAAGGGGGCAGTTCTCATCTCCAGGGGTAGCTGGTTCCACAGCTTGGGGGCCACAGCCTTGAACGAACGATCGTCTTTTTTTTTTTTTTTTTTTCTTTTTTGAGTCTTAAGTACAATTTCAAGCTACTTGTACTTATTATGTGAGTATTTTCATTTGAGGGAACTTTATACTTTTACTCCACTACATTTCAAGGGATATATTGTACTTTTTACTCCACTACATGTATCTGAACCCATCAGTTACTAGTTACTTTGAAGAAAAGGATTTAGCATAGAAAACATAATATATACAAAATTCTAAATGTAAACGTTTATATACTGTACAGTACTTTCACATTTGAAGCCTGTCAACTTCAAGAGGACGTAATCAGAGCAGCATAACGAAAGGTTACTGGCGTCTCGCTCTGCCAATGAGATATCCTCTTATCTCCACGCACATATTGTGCACACGAAACAAACAAATGCACCCACTTGCACGTGACCAAGCCACTCCCATGCGTCTCCCTATATGACGCCGGAAATGGTCACGCTCCACCTTCCTCAGAACGATTTCCATAAGCGGAAACCCATCCAAGGGACCTCAGGGCGCTAAGAGCGAGACGCGCAGTCAGTATTCATATAACTAGGTTATGAAATAATCTTTCGTTATATAGCATACTTGGCTATCGCGTCTCGCTCTGCCAATGAGATATGGGGCAGAGCGGCCGCGTGGCCCGACAAGTGTACCCCCTGAGGGCCCGTAAGCCCCAGCCAGGGAGGAGGGAAGTCCGCCCGTCCTAACGAAGGGGGGGAGGCAGTCAACTCCACCAAAGTTCGCCCCTGAACGCACAGCACAGGCGGGACCACGTGTGACACAGCACTCCGTGGTCCACACCCACACACCCCTGCTAGCCCACCAAATGGCGGGACGCAGGAGAGGTCCCAGACCTCAGAACCGCCTGGGAGACAGAACCCCCAGTCATGTCAAGTTCAAGTTTCTTTATTAGTTGTCATACAGAAGTACAGAATACTTTTATACAAAATGCTTCTTTCTGTTACGCTCCAGAGACTGCTAGACAAAAATAGATAAGTATAAAATAAGTATAGCAAGTATAAAATAGAAGTCAAGTACGTAGACACAAGTGTTCAGTATGTACATATATGCAATGTTCAATGCAGAGTAGAAGTAACTGAGTTACCATACAATATACTATACAATATAATAATATACAATATACTATACAGTGCAAAGCAGAAATGGGATGAGGTACAATTTACAATAAGGTGTAATGAGGTATGGGTTGTAGTGCAAATTCTTTACCAATAAATATAAAGTGTGTTTAGGTGTTCTAAAGTGGGTGCTGCAGTGAGTTGTTTGTTTAAAGTGAGTGTGTGCGTGTGGATGTGTGTGCTGTGAGTGCATTTGGTGGTTGCTACATAGTGTTATTGTTTGTTGAGCATCCTGATGGCCTGGGGATAGAAGCTTCTTCTGAGTCTCTCTGTGCTTGCCATGAGACTCCGGTAACGCTTGCCTGACCGCAGCAGTTCAAAGAGGCAGTTGTTTGGGTGGCTGGAGTCTTTGATAATTATCTTAGCCTTACCCAAGCACCGCTTGTTGTAAATGTCCTGGAGAGCCATCCACGAGGTAAAACTTAACGAAAGGACCCGGGGAGGACCAGGAGGCCGCAGCACAGATGTCCTCCACCGAGGCCCCCCCTAACAGGGCAGCAGAGGCCGCCACTCCACGAGTGGAGTGCGCCCTGACGCCCCCAGGGGGGACCTGTCCAGCCAACGTGTAACAAAGGGCAATGCCCTCGCACAACCAATGTGACAGGTGCTGCTTGGACAGCGCCTCACCCGCGCGAGGGCCACCGTAACAAACACGAAGACTGGATTAGGCCTCAGAGTTGCACCGCTATAGGCCGAATAGACAGGTACTCAGGCCGCACCGAGAGAGCACACAGCTCACCCACGCGCTCACCCACGCGCTTAGCGGAGGTGATGGCCAAAAAGAATGCAGTCTTAAAGACAGCCGATCCAATGGCGCCTGCTCAAGAGGCTCAAACGGGGCCTCCGACAACCGGCCCAGGACCAGTTGGAGGTCCCACTCGGAGACAGAGAACGTTCCACAGGCTTGAGACGCCAAGCGCCAAGCAGGAAATGTTTCACGAGAGGGTGGCTGAACAATGTTCGAACAATGTCCGTAAGCCGCGGTAGTGGACGGAGTGTGCGCGTTCCGGATGGCATTAACCACAGAAGAGTCAAGACGCATCCCCACCAGATCCACACTTTCAGCAGCCAAGCCTAGAGGCTACCCAGAACATGAGGCAGAGGCCTGAGAGAGGGCCCGCGGTGACCACGGAACAGGCCACGGCGGGGCCACCAATAGCTGAATCAGGGCCGGGAACCACACAGCTGAGCCCCGGCGCGACCAGGATCAAGTCCCGTGCTCCCGAAGTACCCGCCCCAACAGCTGAGCTATCAGGTGTATGGGGGGGAATGCGTACAGAATCCCGGGCGGCCACGGAATCGGTCCCAGACCTGTCCGAACTATGTCTGGACGTAGTCCCCACTCGTCAGGGTGAGGACCGTCCTGTGACATCACATCTGCACCCGCATTCTCCCTGCCGGGGATGTGGAGAGCCCTCAGGCTGCGCAGATGGAGAAACGCCCATAGCCAGAGCTCGACCGCCGCCCGGTGCAGACGGGGGGAACGCACTCCTCCCTGTCTGTCAATATACGACGCTGACGTCGTGTTGTCCGTCCTGATCAAAACATGCTTGCCCACCACAAGGTGGCCGAGCCGTTTGAGGCCCAGAAGGACTGCCTTCAATTCCAACACATTGAATTTAGTGCAGACCGGGCAGCATGGTCTTGCCAGCTGCCCCCTACTGCGTTGGCCCGACACGTCCCCCCCCATCCCGTGAGGGAGGCTTCGGTGAAGACCGTGACATGTGACAGCCTGCTGCCCACGGGGACCTCGCTGGTGAGGGCCCCAGGCCCTCCCCAGAGGACGAGGTCCCCCAGTACTGACATGGGAACCTTCAGCCGCTTCCACTTGTCTCTCACCGGGTCCCTTTCCATACTGGAAAAACCACCTCTGTATCCTCCTCATGAAGAGGAGGCCAAGAGGGGACCACAGAGTGAGCAGATGCCATCATACCGAGCAGGCGCATCATGGACAGTGCCGTAACCGCCCTAGGACGGAACATCCCGAGCGCACCGAGAACATTCACTCGCTGCCGCTCTGAGAGGGATGCCCATATAGACCTTGAGCTTAGAAATAAGCCCAAGTACTCCACCCGTTGACTGGGAAGAGGAGTACTCTACTTCCAGTCTACAGCAAAACCCAGGCTGGTGAGGAATTCCACCACCTGCCTGGTATGAGACCTGGCGATCTTCCCTGACCGGCCGAGGACCAGAACGTCGTCCAGGGTAGAATAAAAATGTGTATCCCCGGACGACGCAGAGGCCCCAGCGCGGTCTCCACGCACTTGGTGTCTAACTCCAGGGAAGATGTTAAATAAGCTAATTTCCCAAAATGTTGGAGTTTTCCTTTAAGCAGTCTGATTGGCCAACAGCCAAGTGTTATTTGCTATAACATCATGGCTAGGCACTGCTTAGAAACTCCTGGCCATGATGTGCAAGGGTTCAGTTATAATAATATATCATGTAACCCTTGCACTGAAGAAAAACATTAATCTTTTTTGAAATATTTGAACAAGAAGGAGGGCTACAGCGTTCTTGTAGTGTGAATCTCGTGTTTAGAAGATGTTCTTTGGATATTGGGGAGCCAGTAGAAAAACAACGAAGTTCAAGGCACTCTTGCTTAGTTCATGTTTGAACAATAAAAAACTGCCAACATGTTTCGGCCTAGCTGTCGGCCTTCAGGCCCTGAAGAAGGCCGACAGCTAGGCCGAAACATGTTGGCAGTTTTTTTTTTGTATACACTTTTGCTCCCCATTTTTTCTATTTTTCTCCCATCCCAATTTCGTATTATCCAATTCTTCCCTCCCCTGTCTTGAACGTTGCTAGACTATGCCTCCCACTGGTCGGTTGTAGTGAGGACAGAAGCCTTGCATCACATGTCCCCTCCATGTGTATATTTTCCCTAACGCTCTTTCACTTCCGCGTTCGGGATGCGCGATCTGATTGGCCACTGACGTTTCTCTCAGCGCCAATCGCGTTACTCCTAACAATCGCGCCACAACGTCCAATCCCCACCCACCGGCTTTCCCACCCTCTAACATTTGCCAATTGCTCGAACCCAGCGTATCCTGCGTTAGAGGCGAGCGCCCTGCCCACTGCGCCAATCAGTCGCCCACATGTTGGCAGTTTTTTATTGTTTTATTGTTCTACTGTTTTGAAATATGTTGGACAGCCCATGTATTTGCAGTTGTGAAGTCAATCCAAATCACTTGGAGAGTGATATATCATCAGAAACTACTCAACCTCCACTGTCACTTCTACTGTGTGAATCAATACAACACTCTTCTAGATAATTACGCTTTTGAAAACGTTGTCTTATGTTAGTTACCTGTATATGGTTCTCCGTCTGAGGTATTCAATTATTAACAATTATAACTTAATATATTTAAAGTTATTCTAAGTTATAGCATAAGCATTTATCTAGTGCTCATTCCCTGACATGTGTCCCTCAAAATATAAACCATGGCCCCTCCAAAGAACCCCCTAAAGTGCTAGAAACAACAAATCCCTTAAAAGATGTTAAGTTTCATTCCCAGATCCCCAGCCGTTAGAAAAATATACCCCCTGGGGAGAATCAGGAAGTGTGTTTCCTGTCTGCCACCCCCCCCCCCCTACAGAAGAACAGGAAGTGAATGAGACCCTACCATGCCAGGCGTGGGAGACTTCTCTTGAGAGAAACTTTGATTATAGCTTGGCATGGCAGCGTGTAGCCTATTGATAACCAGAGATCATCTCCATAGAAACAGAAGAGAGTGTTTGATTGTTCCCCCCCTCACCATGGAAAATAGTTGTTATTGTATTGCAGTGTGCTGGTTCTGGAACGCAAGGTCACAAATTACTTTGGGTGCTTTATGCTTAATACTTGACAGAATATTTTGTCTTTGTTTGTCTCCTCCTTGAGAGGAGTTGTCACAGGGCTGTCGAACGCAGGGCTGAAGAGCTAGATGCCATAGCTTCTAAAATTGAAGGTCTGCGCTGCTCTGTTTCTATTATGGTATGACAATTGCGCATTATTGAAGGTCTGCACTGGTCTGTGTCCATTATGAAATGACAATTGCGCGTCATTGTAATTCTGATTATTTTCTAACTGGGCGGGTCCTAGGTACCGAAATGTGGCACCGATTGATCTAACGTGAATCCGTACTCGGTAGTACCGACGTAATTCGGTCGGCACCTTTAAAAGTAATGAGTTCGGTACCCAACCCCAGTTGCCAGATTAGATTGATAAACCATTGTATCCCCTTCATACATTATGTTTAATTATTCCTGCACATCCTGGCAACCCAGAGTAAAGGTACATCTCCTCAGTGTCTCCAACGAAAATGAAGGAGGACAAAAGTACCAAAATGAACGGAATTTATAATAAAGTTTGAAACCCCTTTTTCACAGCATAATGTTAACTGGTATGGGATTATGTCCAATAAAAAGATGACCTGCATGATCACAATGGCTTTGTTTAGAAAGTTTTACTAAAGCCCTTTAACACATTGGGTGCCGTTAACGTAGATCTACATTTCTGTTTCGTTATTTCTTTTATTCACTATTGCCATTCATAATATATCGATGCACCTTGTGCAGGCTGTCCTGTATGTGTCTGAGATCACAAACGGCTAATACCGCCACCTAACGCCTTGCGGCCGCTATTGCACTCCATTTGAAACAATGTGGTTTGTTTTCTTGGCCGAGCTGCGGCATGGGGGCGGGTTCTAAACACTCCGGCAAGACAAGCGGTCACCACAGTTGCCTCGATGAGGGTCCCCGCCCGCCAGATCATCTGCAATGCTGGATAACGTCGGACAAACGATCGCGATGAATATTTGGAATGGCGATCAGACAATTGGATTATTCTTTTTGCAGTACATCAGAGACAAGGTAAGGACTATATGTTACCAATCTTGCGTTGATCCGATGATTCTTTTGCCGTAATCGCAGGTTGTGTCTGTAATGTACTGTGTAGCGTTTGCCGTTGGTGGCGCTCGGAGCATAGTACCCCCCCCCACACCCTTTCGTGGATGCATGATGAAACATAATACCGATAATCTAGCGTTGATTTCAGATCGATTCAATAATCAGGCGAGAAATTAAACCATTTAAAATGAAATGCAGATAAACGCTGTTTTGGCTGCGTTTCCTGGGATTACACAGAATCGCTCTGGAACTATGCTCGTATTCACCACGGTATAAAACGGAAATGTATTGATGAAAAAATTATCTGTTTTTTGCATGTTGACCGGAAGAAACTCACTGACAATCGACGGCGTTATTAGATCCATAGCTATAATATGTAATATAGGTTTAGCACTGCAAAACACCGGCATTTATCTCATTGAACAGAGCGTTGGCACTGACGGCCCACAGTGCCCCCTGCTGAACGGCACTTGATGTGTTAATGTCTCCCTGCATATCAACAGACTCAAACCATTATTCAATCTGATTGGCCCATCAGTCACATCTAGCTTCTCTGATTGGCCCATCAGTAACATCTAGCTGAGTGGTGCTCGCTGGTAGCGTCCTATCAAGCATCTATAGTCTGTAATGAACAGAAGGCCACGCCCCCTCAGCCTACTGAGAGTTGGCGGTGCTCAGAGAGGCTGCACTAAAACACTTCTAACAAATCTAATTATACATCTGAAGCTGAAAATATTATACTTGTGACATTAACATCCCACAATAAGCTATTTATGACATCATTGTACTTGATCTTTAAGTCAAGTCTAATAAGATAAGACAAGAGAAGCTTTTATTATTCCCAAGAGGAAAAATGTGTAGTTGCAAACGGCATTACACGGCAACGATTGGCATAAAAGCATAAATTATTAGATGATAAAAGAAACTGTATAGATTTTAGATAAAAGTGTCAGAAGTACATGTTTAAGCACAGGAATTTCTGAATATGTAATAATGACATATCTAAATAGTCATGTATAATGTGACTCAGAATACACTGATGCAGCATGTTTCTAGGATGCCTTTGTTGACACCGCAAAGTGGAATTATTATCACAAGACTAGGACTCAGGGCGGCTGAGTGGCGCAGAGGGCAAGGCACTCGCCACTAACAAAGGATATGCTGGTATCGAGCCCAGTTCTCTGCATTGCTACCGGCTTGGCCGGCCATCATACTAACACAATTGGCAGTGTTAGAGGGTGGGAAAGCCGGTGGGTGGGCATTGGACGTTGTGGACAGCGACTCCTACAGGTCGGTTGGGTGACGCCGGTGCGGTGGAAACGGGAAGTATCGGGGGCAGCGTGAGCCTCCCACGCGTTACTCCTCGCCACTGAGAGTTCGAGCTGCTGCGGTGAAAAGATGCGACAGGCTGCCTCCTCGTGTACCGGAGGGGACACGTGATGCAAGGCTTCTGTCCTCACTGCAACCGACCTGTGGGAGGCATAGTCTAGCAACGTTCAAGACAGGGGAGGGAAGAATTGGATAATACGAAATTGGGATGGGAGAAAAATTGAAAATGGGGAGAAAAAGTGGATTACATTATTATTATTTTATTTATAAAACCATATGCTTGATTTTACTGGTTAATCTTGAATGCACACTGTCCAAAACGCCCTCTAGTTTAAATCCCCCTCCCCGGAGAAAGCCAGAATCTCAACTAGCCCTCTCTGCTCTCTCAATTTGTCATAGGGGCCATAAACGTCTTGTCACCCCTTTCTTGGCTCTCCTATGCATTCCGGCAGAGGGAGAAGGGGGAAAGCAAATCATGCAGCTGCGTAAATATCCCGTCAAATTAATTTTCTAATTGACTTTTGAAACTACCGTACTCCATCAGAAATGTCTATTTAGTAGAGCTTTAAAAAATAACAAAAAAAGAAACAGATGAGGCTGCCAGGAGTTTCAGAAGTCCTCGGGGAGCAGTTGGCTGTTTCCTCTGCCTTGAGAGGCAGGAGGCCTGTGAGGCCTGCTGACTCAATCAGTCTGCTGTTGCTAATGTTAGGAGGAGAAACACACTGAGCTTTAGTCTGATGTAACTAATGTTAGGTAGAGAAATACAGCTTCATGATGTAACTAATGTTAGGTAGAGAAATACAGCTTCATGATGTAACTAATGTTAGGTAGAGAAACACCTTCATGATGTAACTAATGTTAGGTAGAGAAATACAGCCAGGGCCGCCTGGGAGAAATGCGAGGCCCTGTGCGAGATTTAAACGCGAGCCCCCCCCCCCCCCCCCCCCCCCAGTCAACATATTCTTAAATAATAGCGCTGCCCGAGGCTGGGCATGATACAGTCAACATATAGCAAGAGAGAGAGCGAGAGAGAGCTCCCGTTCTACAGTCAATATACAGTGTACAGAGAGAGAGAGACACATTGGAAAGAAATTGAAATGCTATTTGGCCCTAAACAGAGAGTACACAGTGGCAGAATACCTGAGCACTGTGACTGAAGATCCTTGACTAGGTACAGACTCAGCGAGCACAGCCTAGCCATCGAGAAAGGCCGCCATAGGCAGACTGTGTGTGTTAGAAAGAGAGAGAGAGAGAGAGAGAGCATGTGTGTTTGTCGTGTGTGTGTGTTAGAGAGAGAACATGTATGAGAGAGATAAGCAAAGATGACCCCCTAAAGGATATTAAACTTTTAATGAAAGAACAAAACAGAAGGAAAAGATAACTTCACAAAGGCAACATGAATATACATAGATCCAAAAGGACAAAGATCAACACTTAAATCCAAAGAGAAGAGGGTCTATACCAGAGAAAACAAAGCAGCAAGGAGCCAATGGCCGACATCAGCTAAAGGCTAGCCAGGTAGGCTACTGACACCAAGCCACACACAGCTTTGGCCAACGGCCCAACGCTACCCAAGCTACACAAACGACCAAGACAATGAATTCACACACAGCACATGTCGTATCTCCAAATGTTGTGAAGTAACATATGTTTTGCCTGGAAAGAAACATCGTTATTAACAAAACATTCGGGAGGGGAAGGAAGGAAGAGTGGGGTAATGTCATGACATTTTCATTAATCTTACCTGCACCAAGGAACGCAGGGCGAAAGGCCGCAACACAGGTCTCCACGTTGACGAAAGGCCTCTCGCTGGCAGGACAAAAATAAGCTATGGCCAGAGCCTTGTCATGGTGCAGGCCCGACTACATCTTCTGTCAAAGATGATGTCGTAGTCAGAGTGCCAGAACCCCCTGCTATTCTCACGGCTAATGTCAATGGTCGTAGCACAAGCTAACAGCTAACTAGTCTCTAGGCTAACTGATAGCATCAAACGAACGTTCCCAGCCGAGCGCAGCCGGCAGCTAACGTCGTAGCTAAACAGCTAACTGGCTAACAGTTAGCTCAACCAGGCTATTGCTAACCATTAGCTAACGCAGAAGCAAGCTATGCGGCTACATACAGGTGCTGACACCAGGCCACACACTGTTAGCTACTAGTAGTACTACAACAGCTAGTCGGCCAGTTTGGCTCCAGAGAGAGAGAGAGAGAGAGAGAGAGAGAGAGAGAGAGAGAGATATCCACGGCGGGAATAGAATAGAGTTAATAGAATAGGTTAAAAACTCACCAAACGTCCAAGAGGATGGAGACAACCGCGTGGAGTTGACGAAGTTCATCTGCCAAACGACCATCCTCTTCATCTTGGCTGCATGCGCTGTCTCTAGGTTAGCTAACGCTAGTTAGCCTTTAGCTAAGCTAGCTACTAGCCGACATCATCATGGCTATATCCCGACTGCACCATGACAAGGCTCCGGCCATTTGTCCCGCCAGCGAGAGGCCTTTCGTCAACGTTCCTTGGTGACCGACCGACTGATAATGACCGACCTCTTCGTCTTGGCTGGCATAACTAAGCATAATAGTCAAAAGCTGCACGCGCGAAATAGTCAAACGCAGCTGACGCACGCCGGCGTACTACACATGATGTAAGTAACCACTCCCTTCGTTGAAACCAATAGTATGTCTGCTGCAGAGCCCCAGAGCTCCAATAGTGAGTATGTCTGCAGACCCAGGAACAAGTCAGACACATTCTACAAACGTGTCTAATGTGAAATATATAAGCATATAAGCAAAACTAGATTTTAGGTCTGTGATGAAAAAGGGCCTCGCGGGAAGGGGGGCCTCGCAAAAAAAATTAAATATAAAAAAAAAAAAAAAAAAAAAAAAAAAATTTATTTTTTTTGTGCGAGGCCCCCCTTCCCGCGAGGCCCTGTGCGATCGCACTGCTCGCACACCCCCTGAGGCGGCCCTGAATACAGCTTCATGATGTAACTAATGTTAGGTAGAGAAACACAGCTTCATGATGTAACTAATGTTAGGTAGAGAAACACAGCGTCATGTTGTAACTAATGTTAGGTAGAGAAACACAGCTTCATGTTGTAACTAATGTTAGGTAGAGAAACACAGCTTCATGTTGTAACTAATGTTAGGTAGATAAACACATCGTCATGATGTAACTAATGTTAGGTAGAGAAACACAGCTTCATGTTGTAACTAATGTTAGGTAGAGAAACACATCGTCATGATGTAACTAATGTTAGGTAGAGAAACACAGCTTCATGTTGTAACTAATGTTAGGTAGAGAAACACATCGTCATGATGTAACTAATGTTAGGTAGAGAAACACAGCTTCATGTTGTAACTAATGTTAGGTAGAGAAACACAGCTTCATGTTGTAACTAATGTTAGGTAGAGAAACACAGCTTCATGATGTAACTAATGTTAGGTAGAGAAACACAGCTTCATGATGTAACTAATGTTAGGTAGAGAAACACAGCTTCATGATGTAACTAATGTTAGGTAAAGAAGAAACACAGAGCTTCAGTTTGCTGTAACCAGGTTGAAACAAACAACAAGGAGATTCAGTCAAAATGTGCACAGTACCTTTCATCCTGTTTTGTCAGGACGACCCCTATTTTTTTTCTTTAAAACATATATTTGTTCCCGCTTGGGTGAATCAATTTGACTATTCAGATTGGTATTATTACCAGAGCACCTTTTTTCCACATGCATGTCCTAGAGAGGGAGAGCTTCTCTGTACTTCCCTGTTGCATACAGTATGTGTGATGTCTCTTATAGGGCCAACCTTTCACGCTCCAATATGTAACTTGACACCTTCAGCTTCAGCTACACAGAAAGCTGAGTCGGTATTGACATGTCTTCAAATAATATAAGCCGTCGACTTGGAAATCCTGGTAAATATCAATGTGTGCTTGTTGCCAATTTGCATATTGATAGATCCTTGCATCTCAATGAGGGTAAAGGTGTAGAAGACCCTGCTAAGATATTTCAGTAGTTTATTGAACAATTTGATGGAAAAAAACACATTTATACTAATTGTTATTCAATATAGAATGTTGTTTTAAGCGTTTAAAAAAACATCTGGAGCAGATCTTTAAGTTCCAGACTCTGTATTCATAGAAAACAGGGGAATGGATTATAGCCTTATTGAATTATACGTAATTTATTTATACGGCAACTCTGAAAATGTAAAAAATTTATTTAGTGTGAAGTTTTGGTCCTCGTTTATTGCATGTGCGGTAATGTGAAGAGCAAAAGTTTAGGGAATGTTTTCTCGCCAAGTGGCTCAGTCTGTTTTGGCACCCGGCCCAAGTGCACCCGGGGCGCTCTGGGACACTGTTGGTCTTTCCTGGCTTTCCCCTCTCAATCTGCCAAGCTAAATATTGTCTTTTTTTTTTTATCTCCGTAATGTTTTCCCACAATTATGGGGGCTAAGAAGTATCTCACGTAGTAGGGGCTCCAGCATCCGAAGTTTGAACATCTGGTAACATTTGTTGGCGGTTTTCCCGGCGTTTACCCAAAATCCCTCCCTTAACCAAACTGCAAAACTATGAAGTCTACAGAGGACCTCATAGCATGCAGGGTGATTACAGATTACTTCCTCGCGACTGTGATAAACTGTCCACCATCTCTTCCCTCCTTTACCGCAAATGAATGAGACAAATCCACTTGTTTTAAAGGGAAGGTCCATCTATATTAAGAATTCAAAATATCAATTGCAAGGAAAGTTCAATCAATATCTGTGAACATGAGCCGCTCTCTCCCAAAGCCAGAAACCAGAGAAGAGAGACTCCAACCTGTGATGTTTTCATGTATAAAGTGCGGAGCTGCTCCATAGACAATGAATGGGGGATTGGTTTTGTTTTAGTTACTTTCTATTAGGGCTGACCTCGACTAGTTGACTGCAAAAAAAGAAAAAATGTGCATTCGACTGAGAGATTGGCAGTCGACTATGGCTCCTTTTGATCGATTAGTCGACTAGTTTCTATACCCATGAGCTTTGTTCTAAGGAAGGTACCCATATACAGTACTCTGAACATTTCCTTTGGTGCTCTCAGTGTCAACTTTTAACATATAACATCCATTGTCTATAGAACAGCCATTATACATTTATATTACAAATCACGAGTTTTAGCACTCCGTTTTGGATTTGTGAGAGAGTTCATATCCCCTTTAGAAAAGAAAAGCAGTGAATGTTATCTAATGGGGTTCTTATTCAGTCAGTCCTTCATTCCGACATAATTTCACTGTATGCCCTGGTATGTATGTGACAAATAAACCTCTTGAATCATTAGACTTTATAACGCATCACTGTGCCTCACTGCATCACTGAGCACAGGGTGACAGTACAGCCTGGCAAAATCTTCCTGGACACTTTAAAATTGTTACACTTCTCACAATATTCCTGGACACTTTACACTTTACATTTTTACACTTATTACTGTATATTTCTGTATATTCTGGCTGTGTATTAAGATTTTAGAACGTATATACATACCAGAATGTATATCCCGGACCGTATTTTATTCTTTACTCTATTTTATTCTTATTTTTTCTATATTATTATATTCTTATTCTTATTTTAGTCATATTGACTACCTAAATGTTTATAAATAAAGGATTTATATTCTATTCTATTATATTCTATTCTTGCTCTCCTCCATAATGAACCCTGAGCCTCTTCCTCTCCTCCCTCCTTGCTGTGTGGGTGTGTGGAGGGGGAACAAACCTAACGCCCCCTCCTCTCCTCCCTCCTTGCTGTGTGGGTGTGTGGAGGGGGAACAAACCTAACGCCCCCTCCTCTCCTCCCTCCTTGCTGTGTGGGTGTGTGGAGGGGGAACAAACCTAAAGCCCCCTCCTCTCCTCCCTCCTTGCTGTGTGGGTGTGTGGAGGGGGAACAAACCTAACGCCCCCTCCTCTCCTCCCTCCTTGCTGTGTGGGTGTGTGGAGGGGGAACAAACCTAAAGCCCCCTCCTCTCCTCCCTCCTTGCTGTGTGGGTGTGTGGAGGGGGAACAAACCTAACGCCCCCTCCTCTCCCAAGTACAAGGCCCCCGGAGTGAATGAGGCCGAGGCTCCATGAGTGATTTGATTCCGCCAATCCATGTTTTCTTTTTCCTTCTCTTTCCTTTTCTCTCTCCTCTCCGGGGAGGCGTCGGTTCTTATTGAATCGTCTCCGTTACATGTTATCTCCGCTGAGGGGGAGTGAGCAGAGCCTCTGAGGAGAGGCCTTATGAGCTCAACCTCGTATCGCAAAGGAACAGAACAGCGTCGTCGGCAAACAAACAAACAAACAGCAGCAGCAGGAGTCCTGCCACTTTTCACAGGCTGATAAGGCGGCGTGTGTTTTCTTGTTAGTATGTTTGTGTGAACGCTCATGTAACTGTGTGTGTGTGTGTGTGTGTGTGTGTGTGTGTGTGTGTGTGTGTGTGTGTGTGTGTGTGTGTGTCATCCAATTCAACCCTCCCCTGTCACGGACGCTGTTTCTTGCCTCCCACAAGCCGGCTGCAATGTGGACTAAGTCATACATAGCACAAGTCCCCTCCGGTACTTGAGGTAACAGCAGTCGCATCTTTTCACCTGCGCAGCTCGATCTCTCAGTGGCGAGGAGTAACGCGTGGGAGGCTCACGCTGCCCCCGACACTTCCTGATTCTACTGCGCAGGCGCACCAACCGACCTGTAGGAGTCGCTGTCCACAACGCCCGATCCCCACCCATCAGTTTCCCACCCCCTAATACGGCCAATGTGTATTAGTATGAACGACCAGCTAAACTGAAAGCAATGTGGAGCGCTGGGCTCGAACAGGCAAGCCCAGCGTCTCCGTCATTCGTGGTGAGCGCCTTGCCCACTACGCCACGTAGCCGCCCGCACATATGACATATGTTTGTGTTCTTGGTCAGTGTGTTTGTGTGTGTGTACACATGTTGGTATGTTTGTGTGTTGGGTCAGTGTGTGACTTGTGTTTGAGAACACATGTGAGTGTGTGTGTGTGTGTGTGTGTACGTAATGTAAGTGGGTGTATGTCACTATGTGTGTTTGTTCCAGTGTTTGTTCATGTGTGTGTGTGTGTGTGTGTGTGTGTGTGCATGTGTGTGTGCGTGTGTGTGTGTGTGCGTGTGTGTGCATGTGTGTGTGTGTGCGTGTGTGTGTGTGTGTGTGTGTGCACAGATGAATGGTGAGAAGGCTCTGGGTTTGAATGTGCCTCCAGTCACTCCAGTCACACAGAACCTCACAGAGAGTTGCTCAGTAACCGACAGGCTCAATTAATTCTCCCCTTCGCTCTGTTCAGTGAAACACTCTGATCCAAAATCCCTTCTATTCAGACGCTTCTGAGACGCCCAGCGGGGGCCTAGAGCAACACACACACAGACACACACACACACACACACACACACACACACACACACACACACACACACACACACACACACACACACACACACACACCTACACACACACCTACACACACACACACAGACTCACATAATGCTGTGAGACATCAACATAATCTGCATATCACACACATACTGTACTCACACACAGACTCACACACACACACACACACACACACACACACACACACACACACACACACACACACACATACACTTGAAGATAGACATGTATGAACATGAATACATAATATTCACTTTTACTGTCCATAAAGATACATGGATATACGCAATGTACGTTTTATTGCAGTCATACACAAACACAACATACACAAACACAACATACACAACATACAAACACAACATACAAACACAACATACACAAACACTTGTTGTAGGCGCACACTACACATACAATCCCAACACAAACATACAATATAGCAATAAAAATAGCAGATAGTAAACTACTGTATAAACGCCTGTTGTAACATCAATGATATCAACCATATTACTTCCCAGACACCAGTATCATACAATCATCCACGCGGAATAATTTATATCCAGGGGGGGTGACGAGCTAGCAGACATAAAGGTCTCTTCTCTCCCTGTGTCATCGTCCCCTATCATCCACTTATCAGCATCATGATCCGTGTCGTTCATTTCACCACGTTCCTACAGTACAATCCCCCCCTGCAGCATTTTCCTTTTATCTGCTTATCTGATGTGTTTTCACAATAACACATCAGAAGCCTAACCCCCCCCCAGCCCACTACCACCCGTGTCCATGTTTAAACAAGGGCTCATTGCTACACGCCGTCTATTCACATCTAATCACAATGTAATTGACCAAAATATAATGGATTTTATTGTTGAGCGTGAGATACGATGTTTAAATGTTACAGTGAGGAGGAATGATGGTCCAAGTAAACTTGCCAAGAGTTTCGTATAAATCTATATATTTTTTTTATTTTTATTTATTTATTTATATATTTTTTATTTGTATTTATATCAACGATGTATGCAACACGTTAGTAATGTTTAATGAAGACTGACGACATTTGAATTTGTTTGAGAAGCCAGGTTTACATTTGTTATGTTTAAAAAAAAATCTGCTCACTTTTGACATTATTGACGTTTTCAAAGTGGATGATGAACATCACGTCTCCAGTAATGTTGCTCAGTCAGACTAGTGGAGACCAACATCTCAGCAGTTGATAAGCCGTGGGGTAAGTGTCATGTCTGGCTCATTAGGCCATAAGTAAGAAGAGCCAGTCCCCCAAACACACATCAATCCCCACCACATCCCCATCCAAGAGACACCCCCCGATAAAGTCATGACCGAAGGAAAACACAAACAGCCCACGCGCCACTCACACCGCCATGCACGGCGGCGGGAATGCCACCCCCACGGGCCGCCCCATCTCCCCCGGTCCCGGCGACCTCGCCACCACGAGGAAACCAGCAAATCCCAAGCCCCCACCCCCCAAACTCCAACACTTTAGTACATCTTTAGTGTTATGTAGTTTAACGTTGGACTATAATGATCTGAATTGTGTTGGTGAAAACCTCATGTGATCCACATCACCAGTTTTGGGGGTGTTTTATTTCTTTATATTATTCATTGTTATCCATTGTTTCCATGTCCTTTCTATGCTGAAAACGTTCTGTGACTCTAGAGGCTGAATGAATGAATGCATTTTCAGGCTGTGGTACTGTACATCATCCAAAAGTCATTGTATCGTTTCAAAAACGGACGCTGGTCAACCTGTAATCACTGTCGTATAGTTTCATGGTATTATAAATTGCTTTGGATAAAAGCAACCGTTGTCGTTTAACACTTTCTGTGCCAGCAGGGGGAGCCAAAAATAGCGCTTGAGTGCTAACGCTCTATTCAATGAGAGAGCGATCACATTTGCGAATGCATAAACGATATCTTAAATTATGGCTATGTGTCTAATACGCCCGTCGCTTATCAATGACTTGTTTGCAGTCAACATTGTCGAAACGGATTGTTTTTTAATCGGTTCATTTCTGTTTGATACCATTTTGAAAACCGCTCGTTTTTTGAAACTTTCAGAAAAAAATAAGATTCTGCAGGAATCGCGCTTTACTGGAATACACAAAACACGTTGTAATTTTTCTGCCTATTTATGAATAGTTTTCAAATAAACGCTAGATTATCGATAGTATGTGTACTTATGCACGCTATAGAAGCGGGCTGAAAAATCGATTATCTTATTTCCTGATCAGCACACACACACTCACAGCCACACACACACATATTATGGGACACGCTGAGATATAGGTGAAAACAGCTCTGATTATCCCAAGACTGGTCAAATTGATTCCTTACCTCAAATCAGATGTTCTCCAAAAAGATGATTCCAATTCATGATCGCCATTCCAAATGTTGATCGTGTTTATTGATCCAACGCTGGGTGGTCGAAAGACATATTCCACGCTGTTCTGAGGGTGGGCAATGACTGGGATCGTCTCCGGTTACATGCCTGATAAGTAAAATGTGGAATCCCTAGTCTTTTTTTACCATCCATTTCATTCAGTCCATTCCCAATGGGTGCAATACCATCCGGATAGACGATAGGGGGCGGTATTTTCCCTGTTCGAGCTCAAAGCCAGTCCCATTGGTAACGTGGGGCTAGATTGATGAAATATGAATGGAAATCGCTAATAAAAAAACGATTAAAAACGAGATTTCTCGTCGCCTGGCACTCAACGGTTGGCATGAACTAACGAGATTTCTCGTCCTTGGCACTGAAAGTGTTAATGTTGCGGTGCGACGTCTAGTCTCTTCTTGTGATTAAATGTGACCCGGCAGCGTGAATATTAAAGGCAACCAACTTGTGTTCAGCTTTTCGTTCAGTGTTTCTCTGATTGGCCACGTGACCGCCCTAGCACACGCCCTTATCCGCGCTGCGTCGCTCTGTGTGTTGTTACGCGGCAGAGAGTGATGCGGCAGAGAGTGACCGCGGCCGTGCATGCGCATGAGGCTCCCCCAGGTGCTCTGAGAGGTGCTCGTTGCGTTGTTGGTTAAATATAACGTTACAATGTACAGTTTCTAGTTAATCAGTCAGCAGCCTCCACAGCCTCCAATGACAGAGCTCTCATATTTTGCGAATGCATAAACTATATCTTAAATTATGGCTATGTGTCTAATATGGCCGTCGCAATGACTTGTTTTGTTTACATCAGGGTGAACGCTGTTGTATTCGCAAATATGAGAGCCAGCAATACGCAGCTCCAGTTAACCTAATTTATACCGTAATGAATCATTAAAATAATATACCGTTAACTGGAATATGTTGTTTCTTTACACATATGTTGGATTATGTAATTGGTTTGTCATGACAAAACAATAAAAATCGCTACTTTACATCAGGGTGAAGTGAACGCTGTTACGCTGCCACCACCCACTTCAATGACAGAGCTCTCATATTTGCGAATGCATAAACTATATCTTAAATTATGGCTATGTGTCTAATATGGCTGTCGCGAAGTCATTGATAAGCGACAGCCATATTAGACACATAGCCATAATTTAAGATATAGTTTATGCATTCGCAAAATATGAGAGCTATGTCATTGAAAGGGCTTCTACAACGGAAGACGGCCGCTGCTGCTGGAGCTGGACCGAGTCAATCCGGCGGCGGCGCACGGAAGCCGGGGAGAAACCACAGCATCGCCCCGCTGGCGCTTCACAATGTGCAGTTTCTAGTTAATCAGTCAGCACGCGAAATAACATTATACATTATATAACGTTACAATGTACAGTTTCTAGTTAATCAGTCAGCAGCCTCCACAGCCTCCACTGACGAGTGAAGCGTGTAGTTGTTTTGATATTTGATAAATGCGTTGTGTATTCGCGCGATTCGAGTCGGACAAAGATTACAGCTCCGCGCTTCATCATTAATTTCATTTGGGACCTCTGCCGCTCGCAGGGACTTATGCCGCGCTCGCGGCAAAAGGGGGCGGGGGGTCGTGGCCAATCAGAGAAAAGCTGAACACAAGTTGGTTGCCTTTAATATTCACGCGACCCGGCACGGTCCAGGCCGCCTTGTTACACCCCTTCCTGACAGGGAGCGATGCGAGCGAGCGTGATTGCGAAAATGATTAAAATGTATTCGTTTCAATCAGACTATCCTGACCTGCCGCGAGCGACAGCGAACTGAGCGGCGATGTCGTTCCCCCCTCAAATATTCGCTCGCTGTGTCTCTAGTTGAGCGATTACTTGGCAGAGTCCCGCCCCTAAACACTTTTTATTGGTCAAGATTTGCAGGCTGCTTTGCCCCCGTTAACACACACACAGACAC
>NC_140168.1:171259421-171276921 GCF_963971535.1 Notolepis coatsorum
GCTCCTCTAGTCTCCTCTAGTCGCCTCTAGTCTCCTCACCTCTCCTCTAGTCTCCTCTAGTCTCCTCTAGTCTCCTCACAGCTCATCTAGTCTCCTCTAGTCTCATCTAGTCTCCTCACAGCTCATCTACATTTACATTTACATTTAGTCATTTAGCTGACGCTTTTATCCAAAGCGACTTACAAGTTCTGTACGACAAGCCATCAGGAAGGGCACAACTCTATCAGCTGAGCAACAATGTTCATCAAAGTGTTGAGTGCTACAGTGTAGGTTAGTTTATTAGGACAAGTGCATGACAGTACGGTTAGTTAGGGTTAGATTTTTTTTTTTTTTTTTTTTTTTTTTTTTTTTTTTAATTCAGATAATGGTTGAAGAAGTGCGTCTTTAGTCGACGGCGAAAGATTGGACGTGATTCGGCTGTCCTAACTGGGGTGGGTAGTTCATTCCACCATTGTGGGGCAAGGACTGAGAATAGGCGACTTCTCTTTGATGACCCTCCCGGAGCTTGGATAGGAGTAGGTCTGAGGCGGCCAGAAGATGCAGAGCGTAGGGGTCTTGAGGGTGTGTAGTTAGAGACCATTGACCGGAGGTAGGCGGGAGCGGTTCCCTTTGCCGCACGGTATGCTAGGTCGAGGGCCTTGAAGCGGATTCGTGCAGCAATGGGGAGCCAGTGCAGGTCCCTAAGAAGTGGGGTGACATGGGCCGACTTCGGTAGGTTTGAGATCAGGCGGGCCGCTGCGTTCTGAATGAGTTGAAGAGGCTTAGTGGCAGTGGCCGGGAGGCCAGCGAGCAGTGCATTGCAGTAGTCGAGGCGGGAGATGACTGTTGATTGGACGAGGAGTTGGGTGGCTTCTTTTGTCAGGAAGGGGCGTATCCTTCTGACGTTGCTCAGGAGGAATCGGCAGGTTCTGGTCGTCGCTGCGATGTGAGCAGAGAAGTTCAACTGGTCGTCGAGGACAACACCAAGGTTCTTGGCGGTCGGGGACGCAGTCACAGCTGCATTCTCGACTGTGATTGAAAGGTCGGTTAGGGGGGAGGATTTGGCCGGCAGGTGGAGCAATTCTGTTTTGCTTAGGTTCAGTTTGAGGTGGTTGGACGTCATCCAGGCTGAGATGTCGGACAGACAGGCCGAGATCCGCACAGAGACGTGGATATCTGAGGGAGGGAAGGAGAGGAAGAGTTGAGTATCGTCGGCATAACAATGGTAGGAGAAGCCATGAGACGTGATAATGTTACCCAGTGATTTAGTGTAGAGGGAGAAGAGAAGGGGTCCTAAAACCGAGCCCTGGGGGACACCCGTCCGCAGGGGGCGGGTGGCCGACAGGGTCCCTCTCCATGACACTTGGTAGGAGCGGTCATTGAGGTATGATGACAGCCATGTCAGCGCAGAGCCAGCCACTCCCATTCCTGCGAGGGCCGCAAGGAGGATCTGGTGGTTGACTGTGTCGAAGGCTGCAGATAGATCTAGGAGAATCAGGACAGAGGAGAGGCCTTTCGCTTTTGCTAAGTGAAGTGCCTCTGTGACCGCAATGAGGGCTGTCTCTGTGGAGTGACCAGTCCTGAAGCCTGACTGATTAGGGTCTAGGAGGTCATTCTGTAAGAGATAAGTAGTAAGTTGGTTGGATACAGCACGTTCAAGTGTTTTAGAAAGGAAGGAGAGAAGAGAGACAGGACGGTAGTTGCCTATGACAGTAGGGTTCAGGGTTGGTTTTTTTATGAGCGGCGTGACTCTGGCTTGTTTTAGGGAGGTGGGGACCACCCCCGAGTTGAGTGAGGAGTTGATGGTTGCAGTTAGGAATGGGAGGATGTCTGGTGCTATGGTCTGGAGGAGTGGGGAGGGTAGCTGGTCCAGCTGGCAAGTAGTCGGACGGTTTGACGTTACCAGTGTCAGGGTCTCTGCTTCTGTAATGGGAGAGAAAGATGACAGAGTGAAGGATGAGGTTCTCGATTCAGCATTTGGAATGGGTGGGGGTTGGGAGAAAGTCGCCTCTAGTCTCCTCACAGCTCCTCTAGTCTCCTCTAGTCTCCTCACAGCTCCTCTAGTCTCCTCTAGTCTCATCTAGTCTCCTCACCTCTCCTCTAGTCTCCTCTAGTCTCATCTAGTCTCCTCACCTCTCCTCTAGTCTCCTCTAGTCTCCTCTAGTCGCCTCTAGTCGCCTCTAGTCTCCTCACCTCTCCTCTAGTCTCCTCTAGTCGCCTCTAGTCTCCTCTAGTCTCATATCCTCTAGTCTCCTCACAGCTCCTCTAGTCTCCTCTAGTCTCCTCACAGCTCCTCTAGTCTCCTCTAGTCTCCTCTAGTCTCCTCACAGCTCCTCTAGTCTCCTCTAGTCTCCTCACAGCTCCTCTAGTCTCCTCTAGTCTCCTCTAGTCTCCTCTAGTCTCCTCACAGCTCCTCTAGTCTCCTCTAGTCTCATCTAGTCTCCTCTAGTCTCCTCTAGTCTCCTCTAGTCTCCTCTAGTCTCCTCACAGCTCCTCTAGTCTCCTCTAGTCGCCTCTAGTCGCCTCTAGTCTCCTCACAGCTCCTCTAGTCTCCTCTAGTCTCCTCACAGCTCCTCTAGTCTCCTCTAGTCTCATCTAGTCTCCTCACCTCTCCTCTAGTCTCCTCTAGTCTCATCTAGTCTCCTCACCTCTCCTCTAGTCTCCTCTAGTCTCCTCTAGTCGCCTCTAGTCGCCTCTAGTCTCCTCACCTCTCCTCTAGTCTCCTCTAGTCGCCTCTAGTCTCCTCTAGTCTCATATCCTCTAGTCTCCTCACAGCTCCTCTAGTCTCCTCTAGTCTCCTCACAGCTCCTCTAGTCTCCTCTAGTCTCCTCTAGTCTCCTCACAGCTCCTCTAGTCTCCTCTAGTCTCCTCACAGCTCCTCTAGTCTCCTCTAGTCTCCTCTAGTCTCCTCTAGTCTCCTCACAGCTCCTCTAGTCTCCTCTAGTCTCCTCACAGCTCCTCTAGTCTCCTCTAGTCTCCTCACAGCTCCTCTAGTCTCCTCTAGTCTCCTCACAGCTCCTCTAGTCTCCTCTAGTCTCCTCACAGCTCCTCTAGTCTCCTCTAGTCTCCTCACCTCTCCTCTAGTCTCCTCACAGCTCCTCTAGTCTCCTCTAGTCTCCTCACAGCTCCTCTAGTCTCCTCTAGTCTCCTCACAGCTCCTCTAGTCTCCTCTAGTCTCCTCACCTCTCCTCTAGTCTCCTCACAGCTCCTCTAGTCTCCTCTAGTCTCCTCACAGCTCCTCTAGTCTCCTCTAGTCTCCTCTAGTCTCCTCTAGTCGCCTCTAGTCTCCTCACAGCTCCTCTAGTCTCCTCTAGTCTCCTCACCTATCATCTAGTCTCCTCTAGTCTCATATCCTCTCGTCTCCTCTAGTCTCCTCACAGCTCCTCTAGTCTCCTCTAGTCTCCTCACAGCTCCTCTAGTCTCCTCTAGTCTCCTCACAGCTCCTCTAGTCTCATCTAGTCTCCTCTAGTCTCCTCACAGCTCCTCTAGTCTCCTCTAGTCTCCTCACGTCTCCTCTAGTCTCCTCACAGCTCCTCTAGTCTCCTCAGAGTTCCTCTAGTCTCCTCTAGTCTCCTCACAGCTCCTCTAGTCTCATCTAGTCTCCTCTAGTCTCCTCTAGTCTCCTCACGTCTCCTCTAGTCTCCTCACAGCTCCTCTAGTCTCCTCACAGCTCCTCTAGTCTCCTCTAGTCTCCTCACGTCTCCTCTAGTCTCCTCACAGCTCCTCTAGTCTCCTCAGAGTTCCTCTAGTCTCATCTAGTCTCATCTAGTCTCCTCTAGTCTCCTCTAGTCTCATCACAGCTCATCTAGTCTCCTCACAGCTCCTCTAGTCTCATCTAGTCTCATCTAGTCTCATCTAGTCTCCTCTAGTATCCTCTAGTCTCCTCACAGCTCCTCTAGTCTCCTCTAGTCTCCTCTAGTCTCATCTAGTCTCATCTAGTCTCCTCTAGTCTCTAGTCTCCTCTAGTCTCCTCTAGTCTCCTCTAGTCTCCTCTAGTCTCCTCTAGTCTCCTCTAGTCTCCTCACAGCTCCTCTAGTCTCCTCTAGTCTCATCTAGTCTCCTCACAGCTCCTCTAGTCTCCTCTAGTCTCCTCACAGCTCATCTAGTCTCTAGTCTCCTCTAGTCTCTAGTCTCCTCTAGTCTCATCTAGTCTCCTCTAGTCTCCTCTAGTCTCCTCTAGTCTCCTCACAGCTCCTCTAGTCTCCTCTAGTCTCATCTAGTCTCCTCACAGCTCCTCTAGTCTCCTCTAGTCTCCTCACAGCTCATCTAGTCTCCTCTAGTCTCCTCTAGTCTCCTCTAGTCTCCTCTAGTCTCCTCACAGCTCCTCTAGTCTCCTCTAGTCGCCTCTAGTCTCCTCACCTCTCCTCTAGTCTCCTCTAGTCTCCTCTAGTCTCCTCACAGCTCATCTAGTCTCCTCTAGTCTCATCTAGTCTCCTCACAGCTCATCTAGTCTCCTCTAGTCTCATCTAGTCTCCTCTAGTCTCCTCTAGTCTCCTCTAGTCTCCTCTAGTCTCCTCACAGCTCCTCTAGTCTCCTCTAGTCGCCTCTAGTCGCCTCTAGTCTCCTCACAGCTCCTCTAGTCTCCTCTAGTCTCCTCACAGCTCCTCTAGTCTCCTCTAGTCTCATCTAGTCTCCTCACCTCTCCTCTAGTCTCCTCTAGTCTCATCTAGTCTCCTCACCTCTCCTCTAGTCTCCTCTAGTCTCCTCTAGTCGCCTCTAGTCGCCTCTAGTCTCCTCACCTCTCCTCTAGTCTCCTCTAGTCGCCTCTAGTCTCCTCTAGTCTCATATCCTCTAGTCTCCTCACAGCTCCTCTAGTCTCCTCTAGTCTCCTCACAGCTCCTCTAGTCTCCTCTAGTCTCCTCTAGTCTCCTCACAGCTCCTCTAGTCTCCTCTAGTCTCCTCACAGCTCCTCTAGTCTCCTCTAGTCTCCTCTAGTCTCCTCTAGTCTCCTCACAGCTCCTCTAGTCTCCTCTAGTCTCCTCTAGTCTCCTCACAGCTCCTCTAGTCTCCTCTAGTCTCCTCACAGCTCCTCTAGTCTCCTAGTCTCCTCACAGCTCCTCTAGTCTCCTCTAGTCTCCTCACAGCTCCTCTAGTCTCCTCTAGTCTCCTCACAGCTCCTCTAGTCTCCTCTAGTCTCCTCACAGCTCCTCTAGTCTCCTCTAGTCTCCTCACCTCTCCTCTAGTCTCCTCACAGCTCCTCTAGTCTCCTCTAGTCTCCTCACAGCTCCTCTAGTCTCCTCTAGTCTCCTCTAGTCTCCTCTAGTCGCCTCTAGTCTCCTCACAGCTCCTCTAGTCTCCTCTAGTCTCCTCACCTATCATCTAGTCTCCTCTAGTCTCCTCTAGTCTCATATCCTCTCGTCTCCTCTAGTCTCCTCACAGCTCCTCTAGTCTCCTCTAGTCTCCTCACAGCTCCTCACCTCTCCTCTAGTCTCCTCACAGCTCCTCTAGTCTCCTCTAGTCTCCTCACCTCTCCTAGTCTCCTCTAGTCTCCTCTAGTCTACTCTAGTCTCCTCACCTCTCCTCTAGTCTCCTCTAGTCTCCTCTAGTCTCCTCACAGCTCCTCTAGTCTCCTCTAGTCTCCTCACCTCTCCTCTAGTCTCCTCTAGTCTCCTCTAGTCTCCTCTAGTCTCCTCACAGCTCCTCTAGTCTCCTCTAGTCTCCTCACAGCTCCTCTAGTCTCCTCTAGTCTCCTCTAGTCTCCTCTAGTCTCCTCACAGCTCCTCTAGTCTCCTCTAGTCTCCTCTAGTCTCCTCTAGTCTCCTCACAGCTCCTCTAGTCTCCTCTAGTCTCCTCACAGCTCCTCTAGTCTCCTCTAGTCTCCTCACCTCTCCTCTAGTCTCCTCTAGTCTCCTCTAGTCGCCTCTAGTCTCCTCACCTCTCCTCTAGTCTCCTCTAGTCTCCTCTAGTCGCCTCTAGTCTCCTCTAGTCTCATATCCTCTAGTCTCCTCACCTATCATCTAGTCTCCTCTAGTCTCCTCTAGTCTCATATCCTCTAGTCTCCTCACAGCTCCTCTAGTCTCCTCTAGTCTCCTCTAGTCTCCTCTAGTCTCCTCACAGCTCCTCTAGTCTCCTCTAGTCTCCTCACAGCTCCTCTAGTCTCCTCTAGTCTCCTCACAGCTCCTCTAGTCTCCTCTAGTCTCCTCACAGCTCCTCTAGTCTCCTCTAGTCTCCTCACAGCTCCTCTAGTCTCCTCTAGTCTCCTCACAGCTCCTCTAGTCTCCTCTAGTCTCCTCTAGTCTCCTCTAGTCTCCTCTAGTCTCCTCACAGCTCCTCTAGTCTCCTCTAGTCTCCTCACAGCTCCTCTAGTCTCCTCTAGTCTCCTCACAGCTCCTCTAGTCTCCTCTAGTCTCCTCACAGCTCCTCTAGTCTCCTCTAGTCTCCTCACAGCTCCTCTAGTCTCCTCTAGTCTCCTCACAGCTCCTCTAGTCTCCTCTAGTCTCCTCACAGCTCCTCTAGTCTCCTCTAGTCTCCTCACAGCTCCTCTAGTCTCCTCTAGTCTCCTCACAGCTCCTCTAGTCTCCTCTAGTCTCCTCACCTCTCCTCTAGTCTCCTCACAGCTCCTCTAGTCTCCTCTAGTCTCCTCACAGCTCCTCTAGTCTCCTCTAGTCTCCTCTAGTCTCCTCTAGTCGCCTCTAGTCTCCTTACAGCTCCTCTAGTCTCCTCTAGTCTCCTCACAGCTCCTCTAGTCTCCTCTAGTCTCCTCTAGTCTCCTCTAGTCGCCTCTAGTCTCCTTACAGCTCCTCTAGTCTCCTCTAGTCTCCTCTAGTCTCCTCACCTATCATCTAGTCTCCTCTAGTCTCCTCTAGTCTCATATCCTCTAGTCTCCTCTAGTCTCCTCACAGCTCCTCTAGTCTCCTCTAGTCTCCTCACAGCTCCTCACCTCTCCTCTAGTCTCCTCACAGCTCCTCTAGTCTCCTCTAGTCTCCTCTAGTCTACTCTAGTCTACTCTAGTCTCCTCACCTCTCCTCTAGTCTCCTCTAGTCTCCTCTAGTCTCCTCACAGCTCCTCTAGTCTCCTCTAGTCTCCTCACCTCTCCTCTAGTCTCCTCTAGTCTCCTCTAGTCTCCTCTAGTCTCCTCACAGCTCCTCTAGTCTCCTCTAGTCTCCTCACCTCTCCTCTAGTCTCCTCTAGTCTCCTCACAGCTCCTCTAGTCTCCTCTAGTCTCCTCTAGTCTCCTCACCTCTCCTCTAGTCTCCTCACAGCTCCTCTAGTCTCCTCTAGTCTCCTCACAGCTCCTCTAGTCTCCTCTAGTCTCCTCTAGTCTCCTCTAGTCGCCTCTAGTCTCCTTACAGCTCCTCTAGTCTCCTCTAGTCTCCTCACAGCTCCTCTAGTCTCCTCTAGTCTCCTCTAGTCTCCTCTAGTCGCCTCTAGTCTCCTTACAGCTCCTCTAGTCTCCTCTAGTCTCCTCTAGTCTCCTCACCTATCATCTAGTCTCCTCTAGTCTCCTCTAGTCTCATATCCTCTAGTCTCCTCTAGTCTCCTCACAGCTCCTCTAGTCTCCTCTAGTCTCCTCACAGCTCCTCACCTCTCCTCTAGTCTCCTCACAGCTCCTCTAGTCTCCTCTAGTCTCCTCTAGTCTACTCTAGTCTACTCTAGTCTCCTCACCTCTCCTCTAGTCTCCTCTAGTCTCCTCTAGTCTCCTCACAGCTCCTCTAGTCTCCTCTAGTCTCCTCACCTCTCCTCTAGTCTCCTCTAGTCTCCTCTAGTCTCCTCTAGTCTCCTCACAGCTCCTCTAGTCTCCTCTAGTCTCCTCACCTCTCCTCTAGTCTCCTCTAGTCTCCTCACAGCTCCTCTAGTCTCCTCTAGTCTCCTCTAGTCTCCTCACAGCTCCTCTAGTCTCCTCTAGTCTCCTCACAGCTCCTCTAGTCTCCTCTAGTCTCCTCTAGTCTCCTCTAGTCTCTTCTAGTATCCTCACCTCTCCTCTAGTCTCCTCACAGCTCCTCTAGTCTCCTCTAGTCTCCTCTAGTCTACTCTAGTCTCCTCACCTCTCCTCTAGTCTCCTCTAGTCTCCTCTAGTCTCCTCTAGTCTCCTCTAGTCTACTCTAGTCTCCTCACCTCTCCTCTAGTCTCCTCTAGTCTCCTCTAGTCTCCTCTAGTCTCCTCTAGTCTCCTCTAGTCTCCTCTAGTCTCCTCACAGCTCCTCTAGTCTCCTCTAGTCTCCTCACCTCTCCTCTAGTCTCCTCTAGTCTCCTCTAGTCTCCTCTAGTCTCCTCACAGCTCCTCTAGTCTCCTCACCTCTCCTCTAGTCTCCTCTAGTCTCCTCTAGTCTCCTCTAGTCTCCTCTAGTCTCCTCACCTCTCCTCTAGTCTCCTCTAGTCTCCTCTAGTCTCCTCTAGTCTCCTCACAGCTCCTCTAGTCTCCTCTAGTCTCCTCTAGTCTCCTCACCTCTCCTCTAGTCTCCTCTAGTCTCCTCTAGTCTCCTCTAGTCTCCTCACCTCTCCTCTAGTCTCCTCTAGTCTCCTCTAGTCTCCTCTAGTCTCCTCTAGTCTCCTCTAGTCTCCTCTAGTCTCCTCACCTCTCCTCTAGTCTCCTCTAGTCTCCTCTAGTCTCCTCTAGTCTCCTCACAGCTCCTCTAGTCTCCTCTATATGAATTGAAAATGGGGGACCCTGATGTAAACAAGACACACGTCTTTCTCTGGTCTGCATCCCCTTAACAATTGTATGTATTGAGCCGTACTGTATTGTACCCATTCTGCAATCTGTTAAATAAAGTTTTCATTCATTCATTCATTCATTCACTCACCTATCCTCTAGTCTCCTCTAGTCTCCTCTAGTCTCCTCACAGCTCCTCTAGTCTCCTCACCTCTCCTCTAGTCTCCTCACAGCTCCTCACCTCTCCTCTAGTCTCCTCACAGCTCCTCTAGTCTCCTCTAGTCTCCTCTAGTCTCCTCTAGTCTCCTCACAGCTCCTCTAGTCTCCTCACCTCTCCTCTAGTCTCCTCACAGCTCCTCACCTCTCCTCTAGTCTCCTCACAGCTCCTCTAGTCTCCTCTAGTCTCCTCACAGCTCCTCACCTCTCCTCTAGTCTCCTCACAGCTCCTCTAGTCTCCTCACAGCTCCTCACCTCTCCTCTAGTCTCCTCACAGCTCCTCTAGTCTCCTCACAGCTCCTCACCTCTCCTCTAGTCTCCTCACAGCTCCTCTAGTCTCCTCACAGCTCCTCACCTCTCCTCTAGTCTCCTCACAGCTCCTCTAGTCTCCTCTAGTCTCCTCACCTCTCCTCTAGTCTCCTCACAGCTCCTCTAGTCTCCTCACAGCTCCCCACCTCTCCTCTAGTCTCCTCACAGCTCATCTAGTCTCCTCTAGTCTCCTCACAGCTCCTCACCTCTCCTCTAGTCTCCTCTAGTCTCCTCTAGTCTCCTCTAGTCTCTTCACCTCTCCTCTAGTCTCCTCACAGCTCCTCTATTGAAGGAGAACTCTTTGACACAATGATTAGCTGTTCTTATGTCATTCCTAATGGCTATATGTGAACGAGAACAACTCTCTCCCAACACTAGAAATCAAAGAGCATATAATGAATGTGTACAAAATCCATGTTTCCATGAGATAATATTTCCACTCTAAAACACAGTGCATCTGTCGCGGCTGTACGGTTTCAGCCATTGATGATGCTTTCTTGACATGAATACAAATTACATGGATGTACGTACATTAATTTCTGAAGTAAACGTTCACGATCGAAGTGTAGGGAATGGAAAGAATTGTATTAATTTGATTTGGTTAATTTAATATAATAATGACTTAACAATTTCACTGCCCAAGCTTAATTCCTTTTTACCTCCTTGAATGCCCAGCACCACTTCAATGTTAACGTTAATATCTCCTAATCTATGTTTAAAATTATGGCTATGTGTCCAATCTGCCCGTTGCTTATCAAAGACTCATTTTCCAGTCAACATTGTCGTAGCAGATTGTTTTTTTATCGCTTCATTTCCATTTTCTAGCATTTTGAAAAGCACTCGTTTTCATGGAAAAATTAAGACATTCCATGATAATCGCCCTTTACTGGAATATTCTAGAACGTTGTCATTTTTCGGCCTATTTATGAATCGCCCTCAAATAAACGCTAGATTATCGATAGTACATGTGCACGCACGCACGCTCTGGCCGCGAGCTGAAAATCGATTCTCCTATTTCCTGACCGCTCGCACAGTCAATCAGCCATATCACATAATCACATAAAAGCTTATATCTCCGTGAAAACGAGTCTGATTATCCTAAGACTGGTAACATAGATTCCTTACCTGAGATCAGATGGTATCCAAATGGATTATTCCAATTCCTGATCGCCATTCGAATAAATCGATCCTTTTATTGATTCACCGTGTATACTGTAAAAACACATAATCCCCGCTGCTCTGAGGCTCACTAGTGGCGCTGATCGACCCCGGCTGCGTGAGTGAGAAGTAAAATGTGGAGTCAGGGATTTTTTTTCTCATACATTTTCATTGAGTTCAATCCAAAAGGGTGAATTACCATCTGGGAGACGATAGGGGGCGCTTTTTTCACATCTGAGCGCCTGGAGTGGCTGAATTTCCAACGGTAGACTCGGTTGATGAAATATGATTTCAGATCGCTAATAAAAAAAATACAAGAAAATACGAGAATTCTCATGAGTGGGCATTCAACCCGCGGGGGGTAAACCCGAGAAAACTCGGGTTGGGCAATCAAAGTGTTAAAGAACTGTTCACTGCTCACAACACATGTCCATGTTATGAAAAAGACCATCTAAAAGATAATCTAAAACGTCACGTTCCCCATGTGTTTTTATTCAAATCTACGATATTTAATATTCATCACATCAAAAGGAATTGTCCCCCAGCGTTCTTAACGCACCCCCTCCTAAAAGAGCGTATCCACAGTCAATGCTGGCAATACGTCATACATTATCTTTGTCTGTACGGTAAATGCGTGGTGCACTCATCTCTACTGTCCCACGGGGGGGGGGGGTCGATCCGTCACGGGAGGGGGTCCGGGTTGGGCATCGTTTGGATTTGAACGATTCCGGTTCCGATTCTCCATTTCGATTCCTGTTCTAAACGATTCGCGATTCCGATTCTTTGAGGTGCAGGTCAAAACAGGTCACAGCTTATTTTGCAGGATTTTTTTTTTTTTATCTTTAATTTTTTTCATACTATTCACATTGTCAGTTGACTTGATACAGTTTAATTTGGTTGCTGTACTGTAACTAGGGTATTAATTAACAAAGTAAAAAAATATATACCGGAAGTTAGGAAAAGGTTCTCGGTGCCCTACCCTCCTAAGTGGAGGAAGTTTGGACATTTGGGTTTCGACATGGATGGACTTTGAGCCCACATTTGACCCTAAAAGCACATCGACCTACATTCAGTGTTAGGATGGCACTTTTATACATCACTGCTAGTAATGTCCTCATATTTCACTTAAACAAACGTGCGTGTGTGTGTGTGTGTGTGTGTGTGTGTGTGTGTGCGTGTGTGTGTGTGTGTGTGGCTGGCTCCTGTGGGGGCCATGTTGTGGCCTCAGTCTCTCCCTGCTCTCCCCTGGAGCATTAGTTCATCCTAAACTGGCCCACATAGTGAGATATATGACAGGCCAGGGTAGGGCTGGGCGATAAAACGATAACGATAACTATCGCGATAAATTATTTCCTCGAAATAAACATGAAACGTGGTCGTAAAGTTTCGATATATCGATTTTCCAAGCTTGGCTCAGCTCACTCACTAACAACAACCAACGTTAGGTGATGACGTGATTACGCACAACAGCTAACAACCAATCAGTGAAGGAGATGGCCGAGAGCGAAGTAGACCCGGAAGGAGGTAGGACTCACTCAACAACAAGGCTTGCTAGGCTAATTAGCTTGCACGGCGGTTTTATATATTTACGTGCCGAGTATGTGTGTGGCGTGAATTCTGAGGCCACGTATATAATAGTGGGGGTATACAGTGGACGTCGTTTCAATATATTGTGGCGGAAGAGAGTATTTTAGTGTCATATTTAGCACATTGTCATGGACTACACCGCTTAGAAGCAACAGGCTTGCTAGGCTAATTAGCTTGCACGGCGATGTTTTATATATTTACGTGGCGAGTATGTGTGTTTTGAATTCTGAGGCCACGTTTATAGTAGTGTGGGGTATACAGTTCGTTTCAATATATTGTGGCGGAAGAGAGTATTTTAGTGTCATATTTATTGTCATGAGATACTCCGCTTGTCGGCTAACTGCTAACGTGCGCGGACTGATGACGACATCAACTCGACTTGAGACATTCGCAGCAGCATAAGAAGTTAATTAAACTTGACAGACATTATATCGACGATAATTATCAATATCGAATTATATGAAAATAATTTTATAATTTTATCGCGATAACGTTTTTGGTCATATCGCCCAGCCCTAGGCCAGGGAGCATTATACACAATCTAATAAGCTCTGTGATTGAAGACTTGGAGCCCGGGACCAGTGCCCGATAATATCATTGCACACACACACACACACACACGTGAGCACACACACACACACACACACACACACACACACACACACACACACACACACACACACACACACACACACACACGCACTCACGCACGTGCAGACATAAATACTAGCAAGGCATGGGTCTGATCATAGGAGGAGAGGAGCATGTATAGGGGATGTTTGATGGAGGCAAGCTGGGTAGAATCAGGGTGTGTTGATACACACATTCACACCTGTGAGCTGCCCAGTACAACCACAGTCTGACACTGTTGACCATTAGGTGCTGCCCAGTACAACCACAGTCTGACACTGTTGACCACTAGGAGCTGCCCAGTACAACCACAGTATGACACTGTTGACCACTAGGAGCTGCCCAGTACAACCACAGTCTGACACTGTTGACCACTAGGAGCTGCCCAGTACAACCACAGTCTGACACTGTTGACCACTAGGAGCTGCCCAGTACAACCACAGTCTGACACTGTTGACCACTAGGAGCTGCCCAGTACAACCACAGTCTGACACTGTTGACGACTAGGAGCTGCCCAGTACAACCACAGTCTGACACTGTTGACCACTAGGAGCTTCCCTGGAGCAGTTGTGGGTTAAAAGAACACACCAACATTTTGGGAAATTAGCTTACCCTCTTCTTGTCCAACTAACCTCTCCAACCAACTAACACTTCTCCCGAAGGCTAACCAGCACTGTCCGCTTCCATTCATTGTGCTAAGCTAGGCTAATGTGCAACCAGATAGCTTTCTACTGAACGCACAGAGAGGAAGCTGGTATCTATCTTCTTGTCTCTCTCTGGAGAAGATGGTAAGCTAATTTCCCAAAATGTTGGCGTGTTCCTTTAAATACCCAAACCTTAATTGTATTAATTCTTTTACCATATCAATATCCACCTACATTGTGTGAGCTGTAGATGGAAGATATGCTGTTTGGAACATTCTTTAGCTATTGTTGGAATATAGATGGAATATAGATTTAAACATTACCAACATAGAAAAGACTTTTACAGACCCAAAGTGAAACAAATATAATTCTCATATAAATGGTGCTTTTATATAGCAACTTTTATCCAAAGCGCTTTACAATTTGTTCCTCACATTTTACCCATTCACTCACACATGAACACACCGTCTTGCTCAAGGACACTTCAACACGCTGCCCGGGAGGAGCGGTAATCGAACTGGGAACCTCCGGATTAACAGACGACTGCTCTACCTCCTGAGCTACTGTCGCCCTGTCATATCACCTGTTATCTAGTGTTAGTCCTTGTATCAAGAGCTCAGTCAGTTAGAGAATGACAGCATGTTGTCTAGTGTTAGTCCTTGTATCAAGAGCTCAGTCAGTCAACTAGAGAATGACAGCATGTTGTCTATAGTTAGTCCTTGTATCCAGAGCTCAGTCAGTCAACTAGAGAATGACAGCATGTTGTCTAGTGTTAGTCCTTGTATCAAGAGCTCAGTCAGTCAACTAGAGAATGACAGCATGGTGTCTAGTGTTAGTCCTTGTATCAAGAGCTCAGTCAGTTAGAGAATGACAGCATGTTGTCTAGTGTTAGTCCTTGTATCAAGAGCTCAGTCAGTCAACTAGAGAATGACAGCATGTTGTCTAGTGTTAGTCCTTGTATCAAGAGCTCAGTCAGTTAGAGAATGACAGCATGTTGTCTAGTGTTAGTCCTTGTATCAAGAGCTCAGTCAGTTAGAGAATGACAGCATGTTGTCTAGTGTTAGTCCTTGTATCCAGAGCTCAGTCGACTGTAGTTCAAGTTTCAAGTTTATTTAATAGTTGTCATACAGAAGTACAGAATACGTTTATACTGTTACGCTCCAGAGACTGTGCAAGACAAGATAAGTATGAAATAAAATAACATAGTATAGCATGTAAATTAGAAGTAAAAAAAATGAGGTCACAGTGTTCAGTATAGACATATGTACAATGTTCGATGCAGAATAGACGTAACTGAGTTACCATAT
The DNA here is from genome assembly GCF_963971535.1 of Notolepis coatsorum. NCBI lineage: Eukaryota > Metazoa > Chordata > Actinopteri > Aulopiformes > Paralepididae > Notolepis > Notolepis coatsorum. The sequence goes on from NC_140168.1 coordinate 171,273,844, forward strand.
AATATACAATACTATGCAGTGTACTAATATACAAAACTATATAGTGCAAGGCAGAAATGGGATGAGGTGCAATTTAGGTACAATTTACAGTAGAAGAGGCCTCTGCCTTTAAGTGCCTTGTTAAAGCACCTGAAGATGGTAGAAGTTGAGAGGGGGCGAGTCTCTATTTTCTTCCAGCTAGGGAGAGAGAGAGAGAGCGAGAGAGAGAGAGAGAGAGAGAGAGAGAGCGAGAGTGTGCATGGTTGCCTCCGCCATTGGTGTGTGAGTGAATAGGTAAATGTAAGGCATAAGCGCTTTGGATAAAAGCGCTATATAAATGCAGCCCATTTACCATTCATATGTGTGTACAGTGTGTGTGTACAACACATGCATATCTGCAGTCTAGGGGTGTAATTCAGTTAAAACAAAATGGCATTTCATCACACTGTGTACACATTGTCGTGTGTGTGCTTTCCTCATCTACGCGTCCACATTCGTAAGTGTGTGTGTGTGTGGGGGGGGGTTGTGTACAAGCAAAAGGACCCCTTTATGGAATGTCCAGAATCTGTGGGTTTGAATCCTGCTGAGAAGGTCCAGACACACAGAGCGCCTGATGTCTCTCATTACTGCAACCTGGTCTACGTTACCCACACACACACACTCTCAAACACACACACACACACACACTCTCAAACACACACACACACACACACACACACACACTCTCAAACACACACACACACACACACTCTCAAACACACACACACACACACACACACACTCTCAAACACACACACACACACACACACACTCTCAAACACACACACACACACTCTCAAACACACACACACACACACACACTCTCAAACACACACACACACACACACACACTCTCAAACACACACATACACACACTCTCAAACACACACACACACACACACACTCTCAAACACACACACACACACACACACTCTCAAACACACACACACACACTCTCAAACACACACACTCCACGGTCTGTGGGGGGGGGGGGGGTTGAAAATGTTTGATGAGGTGTAGGAAGGAGTTTTAGGAGCGAGTTAGGGAAGAGGTGGAGAGGGAGGAGAGAGAGGGAGGGGAGCACATCAGTGAATTACACTCATGTTACAACATCCTTCAAAATAAATTCTCTCTCCATCCATCGCTCTCTTGTTCTCTCTCTCTCCATCGCTCTCTTGTTCTCTCTCTCTTGTTCTCTGTCTCTCTCGTTCTCTCATTCTGTATTCCAGCCACTAGTCTACTACTTTTTAGTTTTTTTTTTCCCCTCATCACATCAAATGCTGTCTCCTCTTTTCCTCTCCTCCTCTCTATCTCTCTCTTTATTATATCTGACCTGGAGCAGACACCTGGAGCGACAGGGAGGAGGGAGGAGGAGAGGGGGAGGAGGGAGGAGGAGAGGGGGATGAGAGGAGGAGGAGAGGGGGATGAGAGGAGGTGGAGGAGATGCAGCATTTGACAGTTTTGTCAGGAGGCAACCGACTAGGAAAGGCTCCCATTATTATGCTGCGGTCGCTCTGCACCCCCCCCCCCCTCCTCCTCCTCTCACTCACCGCCCCCATGCCTCCCCCCCGTATAAGATGCATCACTTTTCAATTTATTTTAATTTTTTTGTGTGAGAGCGCCGGAGGAGATGAGAGGTAGACAGTTTGATCAACGCCATCAGACACAATGTCCCTCTTCTTCTTCTTCTTATTCTTATTCTTATTCTTATTCTTATTCTTCTTCTTCTTCTTCTTCTTCTTCTTCTTCTTCTTCTTCTTCTTATTCTTCTTCTTCTTCTTCTTCTTCTTCTTCTTCTTATTCTTATTCTTATTCTTATTCTTATTCTTATTCTTATTCTTATTCTTATTCTTATTCTTCTTCTTCTTCTTCTTCTTATTCTTATTCTTCACTTTCATCACAGCGTCATAGTACTAACCCGCCCTCCCACCCACTCCTGTTTTTAAATGGAGATATTGGGATGTTTGTTGTTGTTTTTGTTTTGTTGTTTTCACTTTGAAGCATCTCTATAACCAGCGATGTCACTCCTTCACTCACTCACTCAAACATTCACTCACTCACTCATTCACTCACTCAAATATTCACTCAAACATTCACTCACTCATTCACTCACCCATTCACTCAAACATTCATTCACTCTCATTCAAACATTCACTCAAACATGCACTCACTCACTCAAACATCCATCCATTCACTCACTCACTCACTCACTCACTCACTCACTCACTCACTCACTCACTCAAAGATTCACTCACTCACTCACTCACTCACTCACTCACTCACTCACTCACTCACTCACTCACACTCACTCACTCACTCACTCACACTCACTCACTCACTCACTCACTCACTCACACTCACTCACTCACTCACTCACACTCACTCACTCACTCACTCACTCACTCACTCACTCACTCACTCACTCACACTCACTCACTCACTCATTCACTCACCCATTCACTCAAACATTCATTCACTCTCATTCAAACATTCACTCAAACATGCACTCACTCACTCAAACATCCATCCATTCACTCACTCACTCACTCACTCACTCACTCACTCACTCACTCAAACATCCATCCATTCACTCACTCACTCACTCACTCACTCACTCACTCACTCACTCAAAGATTCACTCACTCACTCACTCACTCACTCACTCACTCACTCACTCACTCAAAGATTCACTCACTCACTCACTCACTCACTCACTCACTCACTCACTCACACTCACTCACTCACTCACTCACTCACTCACTCACTCACTCACTCACACTCACTCACTCACTCACTCACTCACTCACTCACTCACTCGTGGTTAGCTGCCCTGCCCACAGTGGAGGCTCACAGGCTTGGTGTGTGATGCGTTGGCTTGGCCTCTTACCTCTGACTCAGATGTTGGTATATGTTGTGTTTTGTATATAAGGGCCAACCAGTCTATAGAGCTATAGCTATAGAGCTGTTGGTCACAGCTAAACATGGCAACAAGCCAGTTGTATTCAATTCGTAACAAGAGAATAAAACACACCAGCTCTCACTCATCGTTTCGACGCGCTC
>NC_140168.1:171281921-171304314 GCF_963971535.1 Notolepis coatsorum
CAGCATTTTAGGCAGTATCGGCGGCTTTTCCGATACTGGTATCAGTATCGGAACAACTCTAGTAAAAAGTCCAATATTTCCTTTGAAATGTAGTGGAGTAAAAGTAAAAAGTTCCCTAAAATGAAAATACTCACGTCAAGTTCAAGTAGCTAAAAATTTTACTTGAGTAAAAGTACTTAGTTACTTTCCACCACTGTAAAAAAGTGGTTATTTGTCCAGTTCTACTGTTTTTTCAAAGTAGCAAGTGACTTCATCTAAAACCCAGGAGATCCTTTGAGATGTTGGGTGAGTCGAGTAATGAAGGATGGAATTATGATGTGTAAAATATGCAGAAAACCGAGTAACTCCAACTACTTCTACTGACAGCATGAAAGGCCCGGGTCAAAACAGACCCTCTTTGATGCATAATTAGGCCCCTTAAATCAGCACTCGGGAGGCAGTTTCGCACGTAGGAAATCTCCCAGATGAAAGGCATCTCAATTCGCCCTCATTACGGGACATTTTCAAGACGACAGGCCACTCCAGATATCCAGTTCCATATTCCCTCTTCCTCTGACCTTTTTTCCTGTTTTCTTCACGGACTGTTGACAAGCAGACTCACCGGAGCAGCCCATCACCCCACTGGACACGGAGTGGTCATATAGAAGGATTATTAGTCATCTAAAGCGCAGTAATCAGATGATTTAAAAAATAATTAGGTGCATTAGTGAAAATATCATTCAGATTGTGAGATTATGAACACTGACGTAATTGTACACAACTTGAAACAAAGACAAACCTTATCAAAAAGGCTACTTGCAGGGCGGCCGGGTAGCGCAGCGGACTAACTAAGCGTCTGTCTACCACCACAGAGCCAGTGGGATCGAATCCGGCTGTGGTGCCTCCGGGTTGGCCGACCGTCCATACTAACACAATTGGCAGTGTTAGCGGGTGGGAAGCCGGCGTGGGTGGGTCCTGGTCGTTGTAAACAGCGACTCCTACAGTTCGGTCTGGGCGCCTGCACAGCAAGGGAAGGATCTGGGAGAGATAGTGTGATCCTTCCACATGTTACACTCCCCCAGTGAGAGTCGGCACTGCCAGGTGAAAAGAAGTGGGGATTGGCTACACATGTGTCGGAGGAAGCATGTGATAGTCTCCGCCCTCCCAGACCGACGGTAGGGGGTAGAGTGCGCAGCGACCAGGAAGCCTGTAGCTGTTCCGCAACCGTTGCTATTTCCGGGGTAGGCCTGATTGGCCCCGACAGGCACGTGACCCGCCGCGGCCACGCCCTGCGGCAGCCTCAGGACGCGGCAACGAGGCTGCTGTGGTTCACAGGCGCTTTCCGCCTTCAACGCCGCCCGCAGCATTAGGAAGGAGTTCGCGGCGCCTTTCACATCGCAGTCATCAGTCATAATAATCGCGCCGCAGTCGGCAGTCATGCAATCATTTAACATTTGAAAGGCATACATTGTTGTATGAAATAAAATAGTATAGAGACATATGTACAGCGTCGCGCCGCAGTCGGCAGTCGTGCAATCATTTATCATTTAACATTTGAAAGGCATACATTGTTGTATGAAATAAAATAGTATAGAGACATATGTACAGCGTCGCGCCGCAGTCGGCAGTCATGCAATCATTTATCATTTAACATTTGAAAGGCATACATTGTTGTATGAAATAAAATAGCGGGGAGAATATGCTCACGCGAGCGGCATCGCTGAGCTCTGGTGACGGTCTTATTGGGGCTTATGCCGAGAACAGCAGTAACACAACATTGCAACTGTTGTGTTACTGCTTTCTGACCGAATTAGTCATTCATTTGTAGCTATAAAGACATATTCATAATCCAACATATGTGTAAAGAAACAACATATTCCGATTGGAAGGACTCCCAGCTCCTTCCTGCTCGCGTCTCACACAGGGCTGAGCTGTGCACGGCTTTAGTCTCACTCGAGTGAGGAGGAGCGGAACTTCGGAACACCGCTGGTTCTCCAACATACAGCGGTGTGCTCTTCAGAATGTACCGGGAGAAACGTTTACTGTACCCCGCAGACATAATAAGCATATAAGCAGTGCTTACTAACGTTATTAGTTACGTTATTTCTGACCGAATTAGTCATTAATTTGTCTAGCACAGTCTCTAACAGTGTAACAGTAAGAAGCATTTTGGATAAAAGTATTCTGTACTTCTGTATGACAACAATGTATGCCTTTCAAATGTTAAATGATTAAATGATACACAGCGAAATCTACGCTCTCGCCTCTCATCCTGCTTTCGCCAACGGCAGCGATGTGAAAGGCGAAGCGAACTCCAGCAGTAGCGCGCTTGCCGCTGGGGCTGCCGCGGGGCGTGGCCGCGGCGGGTCACGTGCCTGTCGGGGCCAATCAGGCCTACCCTGGAAATAGCAACGGTTGCGGAACAGCTACAGGCGACCAGGAAGGGGATTGGGAATTGGCATAACGACTAACATTGGGATGGGAGAAAGACTGAAAAAGAAGGGGGGAAAAGATAATAATAATAAAAAAAGGCTACTTGCTATTTGTAGATGATAATAACGTAATTTGTTTGTTTAACCGCATATTCTATAGATTTTGAAGGCAGGCCTGGACTGGCCATCGGGAGCACCGGGAGTTTTCCTGGTGGCCTGGCCTGCACAGATAAAAGAAAATAATCATTTGAATTAATATATATATATATTTTTTACTTTTCTTTTTGCCCGCAATCAGGCCACTGAACTTAGAAGCAGGCCAGGCCAGTGTTTCTAGTTGCGGTGGCGTGATAGTCAGATAACCTAGGTGGGGAACAACCAGGAGATCACTGCGAGTCTAACGCAGTCTAAACTCACACAAGTTGGAGAGCTCTCTCTCTCTCTCTCTCTCTCTCTCTCTCTCTCTCTCTCTCTCTCTCTCTCTCTCTCACTCACTCACTCACTCACTCACTCACTCACTCACTCACTCACTCACTCACTCACTCACTCACTCACTCACTCACTCACTCACTCACTCACTCACTCACTCACTCACTCACTCACTCACTCACTCACTCACTCACTCTCTCACACACACACACACACACACACAAAGGGAGCCACATGTGATTGGTGGAGGCGGGACCATTACAAAAAAAATTCATCTAAATCAGTGTTGTTGCTAATCATTGACATATGCTAGCCTGTAATAATCCCCCCCAGAAAGATCCACTTTGCATTTGATATATTGAAAATATTTAAATTTGTTTGTGTTTTTTTAACAATAATTTGTGATGCCATCACAAACACTAAACAAATAATTCTAAAATTCCTGCACCAGAATGCAGGAAATTAAGTCTTTGTAACAAAATTTTTCCTGGTGGGGGACCCCCAGACCCCCCGCTTAAAAAGTGGCCTGACTGGGGCTATATTTCGCACTATATTTCCTGGCCTGAGTGATTTCCCCAGTCCGGCCCTGTCCGTAGGTGGGGGTGCAGGCCGGAGGGGTGAGGTCCTACACACAGGAGAACAAAGGTCAATACGATGCAGGATACTGAGTACAAAGGAAACACTAGTATTAACGCAATAATAGTGTATAAGGTTTCAGGTCCAGAGAAGAGTCCTACTACCAATGGAGGTGAAAACAACACTCGGACCAGGAGTGGCAGGGGTGCAGGCCTCTTATCCTGGCTCTGTGATGAAGTGAGGGTTCTCAGGTGTGTAGGCCGCCCCAGGTAGGCAGAGTGATGGTGAGGCGGGAACAGGAAGAGACCCAAGGGGTGATCGAGCCTTCGGGGTGATGGCACCAAGGCTCTGGAACGCTCTCCTCCTGGACCTGCAAACTGCCCCCTCTGAAAACTATTTTAAAAAAACAACTAAAAACACATTTGTTTAGACAGGCCTTTGGTCATACACAGGCACTCTTTCTTGTCCTCACTGTTCCTATAGTTTTGTTTTTTAATTAGTGACTGATGATTTTATCAATTATTTTATTCTACTTTTTTTATCTGGTATCACTGTTTTTTGTTTTTGTTCTGTTTTTATATACTAAGCTGTAGTGTAAAGCACCCTGTGCATTCGTGCAGTGAAGGGTGCTATATAAATAAAAGTCATTCATTCATTCATATACGGCCGTGGAGACCTGCTGACAGACAGGGGAGAGAGGCCCTGGAGACCTGCTGACAGACAGGGGAGAGAGGCCGTGGAGACCTGCTGACAGACAGGGGAGAGAGGCCCTGGAGACCTGCTGACAGACAGGGGAGAGAGGCCGTGGAGACCTGCTGACAGACAGGGGAGAGAGGCCCTGGAGACCTGCTGACAGACAGGGGAGAGAGGCCGTGGAGACCTGCTGACAGACAGGGGAGAGAGGCCCTGGAGACCTGCTGACAGACAGGGGAGAGAGGCCCTAGAGACCTGCTGACAGACAGGGGAGAGAGGCCCTGGAGACCTGCTGACAGACAGGGGAGAGAGGCCGTGGCTGTGGCTGCAGCACACAGTAGGAGAAAAGGTGTCTCCGAAAAGCGATGTTCTTCCCGCATGGGGACGAGGACACAGAGCACAGGGGTGATGTAGAGCACAAAGAGTGCACTGGAGGTGATGTAGATGTAGAGCACAAAGAGTGCACTGGAGGTGATGTAGAGCACAAAGAGTGCACTGGAGGTGATGTAGAGCACAAAGAGTGCACTGGAGGTGATGTAGAGCACAAAGAGTGCACTGGAGGTGATGTAGAGCACAAAGAGTGCACTGGAGGTGATGTAGATGTAGAGCACAAAGAGTGCACTGGAGGTAGGACATTTATTCAGTTTGAAGATTGTAAAATAGCAATAAGAAAACGTCTATTCAAGTGTAAATATAAACAAAATCTCTGTTGGGTACCTTTTAAGTTAACCAATCCAGTAGATTATGGCTATGACTCATTACAAATTGAAGCAGGTAATCTGAAATATTTTTGGAAGTGATATTTCCAACCCGTGTCAACCGACTGTGGTGTCAGAATCTTAACTAGCCACCGGATGGGAGAGGGGTGGAGAGGAGGGGAGGGGTAGAGAGGAGAGGGGAGGAGAGTGGGGGAGGAGGGGAGAGGACAGGAGAGGGGGAGAGGACAGTAGAGGGGGGGAGGAGGGGAGAGGACAGAAGAGGGGGAGAGGACAGGAGAGGGGGGGAGGAGAGAATGGGAGAGGACAGGAGAGGAAAGAAGTGGATGCGAGAGGTAGGGATAGGTATTGGTTTTAAGTAGGGATGTCCGATATATATATATTTTTTTTAAACATTTATTTCACCTTTATTTACCCAGGCAAGCAAGTAAGAACAAATTCTGATTTTATTTATTGTCAAAAGTATGCATAATGTTGTGTTAATTCCATGACAAGATATATGTAATGTTAATTCCTGAAATTATTCCTTTTTTTTGGGGGGGGGAACCCTGCATATATCGGTATCGGTTGGTATCGGTTATATCGGTATCGGAAATTAAGAGTTGGACAATATCGGTATATCGGTATCGCAGTGGCGGCTGCTGACCAAATTTCTTGGTGAAGCACAAAATTATTATATTATATTATATATAAAATTATATTATATTTTTAAAACATCCCCAAGGCTGCAACACCCCCATTCCTCCCAGGTGTCAGGCTCCTCAATCGCTTCCATTCATTTTGGGGACCATGTTTAAATATCATACTTCTGAAGTATAAACAAACTATACTGCTGTGACGATTTCAATAAAACAGACCATTCTGAGTCAATGGTACATGCTTGTACAACTGTACAAGCAAAACTGCACATTGCAATATCTAACATGTATTTACCACCTTCCTCTGCAAGGCCACAGATGAGTTTTATGGACAATTACGTGGGTTTTTACGTGGGAATTTTTATTCCAGTCAACGCCGTACTGCGTGTGAGAGAGAGAGAGAAAGAGAGAGAGAGAGAGAGAGAGATAGACAGGGAGAGAGAGAGAGAGCGAGATAGACGGGGAGAGAGAGCGAGAGAGAGAGCGAGAGAGAGAGCGAGAGAGAGAGCGAGAGAGAGAGAGAGAGAGAGAGAGAGAGAGAGAGAGAGAGAGAGAGAGAGAGAGAGAGAGAGAGAGAGGGAGAGAGGGAGAGAGGCAGTGAGAGCAAGAGAGAGAAAGAGAGAGCGAGATAGACAGGGAGAGAGAGAGAGAGTGAGAGAGAGCGAGAGAGAGAGAGAGGGAGTGTGAGAGACAGGGAGAGAGAGAAAAAGAGAGAGAAAGAAAGAGAGAGAGAGAGAGAGAAAGAAAGAGAAAGAAAGAGAGATATATATCGCGCCACTCACCCATATCGCGCCACTCACTCATATCAGACGTCACCTTACTTGCTGCATTTGATGTGCTGGACCATTCTCTACTGGTTGATAAACTTAAATGTTATGGTTTTAACTCTTCTGCTTTAAAGTGGATACTAAGTTATTTGTCCTCTAGATCACAGAAGGTGTATCTAAATGGCAGCCTGTCCAGTAGCAGAGGTCTAGAGTGTGGCGTGCTGCAAGGAAGTTGCCTAGGACCTTTGCTCTTCTCTGTATTTACTAATGACCTATCTTGGGCTACCAAATGTGCTACAACAGTTATTTATGCAGATGATTCAACATTGTATTACGCTGCACCATCATGCAATGTACTTAATGAAGTTTTGAGTAGAGAACTTAAAGTTGTGCATGACTGGGTAGTATGTAATAGACTTGTCCTTAATATCTCCAAGACTAAATGTATTGTGCTGGGAACAAGGCACAGGTTATCTACAAATCCAAAGCTTCATTTAAACTTGTGTAATTCAGCAGTTCAACAAGTTGAAAGTACTAAACTCCTTGGAGTGATGTTGGATTACACTCTGTCTTGGTCTCAGCATATTAATTATATTGTTTTAAAAATGGGAAGAGCAATTGGTATTTCCAGGAAATGTGCTTCTTTTGTTGCCCGTCCCCTTTTATGTCAGATAGTGCAAAGTTTAGTTTTATGTCATCTTGACTATTGCTCTGTGATGTGGTCATCTGCTGCCAGTGGTGACCTCAGGAAGCTCCAGGTGGTCCAGAACAGGGCAGCACGGTTGGTACTGGGCTGCTCACTAAGGTCTAATGTGAGCCGTATGCATGCCCGCCTCTCTTGGCTTAACATTGAAAATAGATTGTCTTTTAATATACTTGTGCTGTTCAAGTTGGTCATGAGCAGTAAAACTCCTGTTTTTATACATAATCAGATTGTTTTTAGTAATACTGTGCACGAGCATTACACTAGAGCAGTGGTTCCCAAACTGTGGTGCGCGCACCCCTTGTGGTGCGCGAGCGACCTCTAGGTGGTGCGTGACATGAAAAGACTAATGGCGTTATTTTACTAATAAATATATAACTAATATACATTATTTCAAATGGGGATTTTCACTGTGTAAATCATGAAATTCAAGAAACGTTTTAATAAAAAACGTAAGTTTTAATAATAATAAACAATGTATCAGGCGAGGTGCGCTTTGTCTGTGCTGATGCGCTCCGCTCTGCCTGGAGTCTGTCTCCTCAGGTCTCCTAATATGCGGGCTAACAGCGGGCCGATGACAGTAGCGAGCGCGAGCCAGTGCACTTAATAACTTCCTGCCAAAAGCGCGGGACCAGCGCGGGATTGTGGCACTTACAACATGCAGAGCTGGCTAAAAACAGGGAAACTGTCAGGTGAATCTAAAGTCAATAAAAGTAATGAAAGAGGACAGGAGGAATTGGAGGCGAGAGAAGCGGAGAGCAGCGTTAGAGTGGAGACAGAGAGTGATGATGACAGTGAAATGGGGGTGTGTGGAGCTGGAGCACAGACACAACAGCCCGGCCCTCCACCAAGAAAACAGGGTAAAAAAGACAACGAGACTGGGCGACAGACTGGAAAAAGCAAAAGGAAATATGATGAAAATGATCTGTGTCTGGGCTTCACTTGGATTGGTGATGTGGATCACCCAGATCCCCAGTGTGTGATGTGCGGTGACGTCCTATCTAACAGCAGCATGAAGCCCTCATATTTACGTCGCCACTTAACGACTAAGCATGCCGAAGTTACTAAAGAACCCCTTGCATTTTTCAAATCAAAATTAGAGGACTTGAAAGGCAGACAAAATAAACTCCAGTTTCATTCATGTGGTGGAGCTAACACAAAGGCATGCAAGGCTTCTTATCTCGCAAGTTACAGAATTGCTAAAAAGGGACTACCTCACACACTTGTGGAAGACGTGTGCCTGCCAATTGCCAAAGATATGGTTGAATGTATGATTGGAGAGAAAGAAGCAAAAACATTGGATATGATCCCGGTGTCCAACAACACGGTGTCGCGACGCATCGATATGATGTCCGAAAACATCCTGGCTACATTAGTCAGTCGCGTGAATAACAGTGAGTTTTATTCTATCCAAGTAGATGAGTCCACTGATGTGGCAAATCTGGCCAATCTGTTGGTGTACATTCGGTAAATTTTTGAAAATAATTCCCTCTAAGCACAGGTCTAATAATGACAACGATGTGTGTTCTATAATTATGATATGTGTGTAGTGTTCTTATAACGACTATTGGTGAAGCGATGTCGAGATTCATTTGGTTTGGCAGCGAGAGCTAGATTTGCGAGAAGCATGCAACTGCAGAGCCGCAGAGCAGACAGTTGTGCGCGCACAGTGCAATACTCCAATTCAGCCATTGGCAATTCAGCTGTTGGGTGGGTGGCGCTGCTGAGCGGTCCCCAGACCGGACTGAGATCGCTGCTGGCTCTGCGGCTCTGCAGTTGCATACTATTGGTATGTGCTTCGTTGGGACTGGGAGGGGAGATATAATAGTCATCACGCAACGTTTATATTTCACGATAATGTTGCGGTCTCTCTCTGCCAAATTTCTCAGTTATTCGCTTGATATAATTAATACAAATGTCCAATATAACGGAATTCGTTAGCTCATAAAAATTTGATTATAACACACCTATTTGATTTAAAGTCAGCAGCAGCACGGAGTCTCGGGACTTATTTATTTATTATTTTTTATGTTTGCATTGGGGGGTGCACGAGCTAGGTCGGGAGGTGACAGGGGGTGCACGGCCAAAAAAGTTTGGGAACCGCTGCACTAGAGGTTCCAGTAGTGGGCAGCTTGAATTGCCAGGTCCTAGAACCAGCGCTTTGGGGAGATCTTTTATTTTTAGAGCATTAACTCTGTGGAATGGCCTGCCTCGGAACCTCTGCTGCATTTACAGTAGATTCACTTTTAAAAAGAATCTTAAATTGTTTTTAAATTGTTTTTAACACTGTAAAGTAATTTTTTGTTTTTGTTTTACACTAATGTAATTTTAGCTATCTTAATTGTTACAGTAGGTTCATTATGCATTGTGTGTACTGACTGCAATAGTCAATAGTGATTGTTTTTGTATGTTTTTTTGTGTGTGGACCCCAGGAAGACTAGCTGGTTGCTATCGCACCAGCTAATGGGGATCCCTAATAAAATAAAATCAAAAACCTCAATGCACTTATGTGTATCAAATATCATGTATGTGACAAATAAACCTCTTGAATCTTGACTTGCCATATTCAATCAGTTTCAGTAACTACAGAACAGTACATTAGACTCACTTGTTGTTTGGTTGCACATCAGGTTGGAACGAGCCTCGAGCCGTCGCGTTAACCCTTTGAGAAGCTTTTGTCGGCAACACCGGCAGGGCTTGATAAAGTGTGTGTCCAGACTCCATATAAATCCAAATCCAACACTGTCAGTAATGTACAGTATCTCGTGCTGATCTCTCCAACTCCTGAGAATACACTTCTTATATCTTGTTATTACCGAACCACGAGCCTAGCTAAGCTGACGCACTGAATCGAAACTACTACACTGGACTGACTGGCGCCGCCCCGCCACAGTCAATAGGGTCTATGCAGTTCCGCGTAGCATTAGCTGGCACCATTCTCTGATTGGATTTCAAGGCTGTCAATCATTCAATCCCCGTTCGTGAATGGCAAGCGCAACACTGCACAGACCGGGCTTAGATGACGTTAATAGCCTATTTTGATTGGCTATTATATTCATAAGGTCAGCCCGTGCAGGATAGTTGCAGTGTGTTGCACTAAGTGATTGACTGCTCTCCATTACTAGTGCAGTATGGGAGCAGGGCAGGCCTGATCAGAGAGCTCAGAGCTGTCACTTGGCCATTTTTGAAGAGAAAAATAATTCACAGACATTTTTTTTACAGAGGAAAACATTTCCAATAAAATAATAATAATAATAATAAAAAAAAAAAAAAAAAAAAAAAAATATATATATATATATATATATATATATATATATATATATATATATATATATATATATATATATATATATATATATATATATATATATATATATTGGGGAGTACCAAGTCCCTCCTCCTCTACACTCTACCCACACTTTCTCAAGCATTTGGGAGCGGCCTCTCCTCCTCTGTCCCCCTCAATGCAACATGCTTCATTGACATGACGGTTGAAAACAATATAGTCAAGGCCATCAAGGTTAAAGACGGATATATTTACATCACATTACCTTTCTCTTTCTCTCTCTCTCTCTCCGAGCCCCCCCTCTTCCCCTTTCTGCATGCTAACTAGGGATGCTCGATATTGGCTTTTTTACCGATACCGATATTCCGATATTGTCCAACTCTTAATTTCCGATACCTATACCGATACCAATATCAACCGATACCGATATATGCAGGGTTTCCCCCCAAAAAAACTGAATAATTTCAGGTAACTAATAATTTCACTGGATGCATTCAAAAGGCTTTTTAAATGTAAGCATTATCTGTGCAAAATATGATCATTAAAAAAGTTTAAATTAACATTACATATCTCTTGTTGTTGAATTAAACCAACATGCATACTTTTGACAATAAATAAAATAAGAATTGGTTCTTACTTGCTTGCCTGGGTAAATAAAGGTTAAATAAATGTAAAAAAAAAAAATAATAATAAAAAAAAAAAAAAAAATTTACCGATACCGATATTTTCCGATATCACATTTTACTGCCGATATCGGCCGATAATATCGGTCGGCCGATAATATCGGACATCCCTAATGCTAACCAATACTATTGATCTCAGATAAAGGAAAGGCAGAAGTGGGCGGGGCTAGAGGGGGTGGGGGGGTCTGTGTCACCAAATCCATGCCAGATGAGTTCCTGCCATGGCCTTCGTTTGAGACACTGTCGACCCGGGCCTGAGCGGAGGCTCTTTGAGGATCACACAGCTACAGGCCAGAGACGGCTCTGCACATCTGGCTGCAGAAGATCCCTCGTGATGGGAGGAAAGAGTTATGGCTAGGGATGGGTACCTTTCACATTTGAACCGATACCGGTACCGGTACCTGTGAATCGATACCGGTACCCAACGGTACCTTTTTTCGGTACTTTAGTCTCAAGAAATTTTATTTACCTACCTCAGTCGTAAAAAAAAAAATCCAAACTTCAAATAACTACAATTTCGACAGTTTTCGGCTTGTCATTGCTCCGACTGCTTTGTTGTTGAATCAAGTCAAATCCTAGGTAAGCATATATTGTGCGTGTGAACGTTGACATGAAAAAAAAAAAGTAAAAAAAAAAAATTCGGTTTCTCACTTGATTCGATACTCGGTAGTACCGACGTGTTTCGGTTCGGTACCTCAAAAGTACCGAATTCGGTACCCATCCCTAGTTATGGCACCCTGGGATTTAGTATATAATATATATGTGTTTCATTACATTTATATATATATTCATACCAATTATTCACCTGTTCTATTCTCCATCTATCATCCATTGCAACACTATATTATCACCACATCCTGTTGGGGGATCCCCCTTTGAACGGCCCATCTGAGGTCTCTCTCCTCCATGCCGTCTGTGGTGCTTTTCTTTCCTATTGCTAGGTTTTTAGTGAGTTGTTCTTTATTTTCATTGGGGAAAATCTGGGAGTGTCGCTATTTGGATTTTATGGTGGTTTTGTTTTTGATGTATTGTGATGTTTCTTCTTGACTTGTACAAGAGGACGTGTACAGCCCATGGGGGCTATTCCATGTGATCTCGGGCTCTACAAATACATTTGATTTGATTTGAGTAGAGAGAGAGGGAGGGAGAGGTCAAGAGATATACACTCTCACTGCCTCTATCTCTCTCTCTCTCTCTCTCTCTCTCTGTCTGTCTGTCTGTCTGTCTGTCTGTATGTCTGTCTGTCTGTCTGTCGTATCTCTAGTACTGTGCTATTCCAGGAAATATTCAAAGTGTGAGGACCGTATCTCTCCTCTCTCTCTCCTCTCCCTCCCCTCTCCTCTCTCTCCTCTCTCTCACCCTATCTCTCCCTCTCCTCTAGTCTCTTACCCAAAAACAGCAGGGAGATGAAGAGAAAGACACTGAGAAACTAACAACAAGAGAGATAGAGAGAGATAGAGAGAGAGATAGAGAGAGAGAGAGAGAGAGAGATCCTCACACTTTGAATATTTCCTGGAATAGCACAGTACTACTGCCATATTAGAGACACGATAGACAGACACGGAGAGAGAGAGGAGGGGAGAGGGGGGGGAGAGAGAGAGAGAGGGGGAGGGAGGGAGGGAGGGAGGGAGGGAGAGCATTTTTGAATTTTAACAACACTTTATTTATAAATCATTCCAGCATTACAACAAAAAGTATTACACAGTCAACTGTATAACACTTGTCTTTCTTCCAAGAACACCTACAAACAATTTGACAATCAATTTTTAAAAGCACAACAACAACAACAAAACAACAAAAAGAAAACACCACCAACAACAACAAAAATCAACCACAACAAAGAAAAAACTCAAATCAGCTCAATTGCCAACACCAACTCATCTTCCATTACAGAGCACAACACTCCTTTATGTGCCCATATATCAGTGAACTGATCTAGGTTGTTCAATGCTCTATAATAATTAATATCTATGCTCAGTCTGGCTTTGATAATCTTTCTGAACAGACATACAGCATCATGATCCAAGATCTGTTCTATCTTATTCCTCCTACTGAGATACACAGCCATCTTTGCTCTCCCTAAAATGAAATTAAAAAGGTGACACTTGCTTTTTTCCTTTCTACAGTATTTAAAACCTAAAATGTACCTCTCTTTCGAGAACACCTCTTCACCGGACTGAAAAAGTCTCTCTAGTAACCCTAGCAGAGGCAGCAGCCTGGAACAGTCCAGAAAACAGTGGAAAACTGTTTCCCTTTGCGCACAAAAAGGACAGTCATGTGAGACGTTAGGGTTCAATATGTAAATAAAAGAATTGACAGCCACTATGCCATGTAAAACCCTCCACTGCAGATCGCCAATTCTTTTGAATAATGGTGGTTTGTACAGTGCTCGCCACTCTGGTTTCACCTCATCACTGAGACCAAGGTGCGCTCTCCAGGGAGTGTCACCTCTCCCGTTGAGCTTCTCCTTGTTGAGAACCTTGACTAACAGTCTGTACAAACATTTTCCATCAACCTCATCAAAAAACACACCAGAAACATCTCCCATTGCTAAAAGAGGCCCTGTGCAATTTTTAAAATCAGGCTGCAGCTTAAACGTAGGAAATATATCCTCATCACTAGGACGAAGAGACCCGTTTTTAAACTCTGTCAACATGCAACGTTCTATCTCACTGAGCCTTTGCTTCCATTTTCATCATGCTGACCGTCCTGATGGATTTCACTCCCAAGCGTGAAGCAAGAGCAGCAGCATTGTCCATGTTCGCTCCTGTCAATTCCACAACATGGCCCAGTGTGGTGATCTTTGACCTGCAGAGCTGCCCGGAAAGTGTCAGACCTGGCCCACCAGCTACGTCCAAGTGTGCTCCCAGCACAACTGGCTCCTTCAAAAGCCAGAACAGTGATTTTGAGTAATCCAGCGGTCCTTTATCGAACAAACTCCATGTTTTAAAAAGTACACGGTAAAAAACAGGTAGAACATTTAACCGAGCACCGCTAAAATCCATCAAAAACAGAGAATTCGACAGTCCCAGTCCCCCCAAGCTGTTGCAGTATGGCACACGCCACCGGCCTCCACACCAAGTCTTTTGGTCCATAAAAAAGTCTCTGAATGAACTGGAGTCGAAAAGTTGCACCCCTACTGCACAGATGCACAAGACCCTGCCCACCCTCCTCCTTGGGCAAATACAAAACACTCTGGGGCACCCAGTGCAGCTTGTCCCAGAAAAAATCTAAAAAACAAGCTTGAATTTTAGGGAGAAGGTCTATTGGGGGATCAACACACATCAGACGATGCCACAGTTTAGAAGACACTAGGTTATTGATTACCAGAACACGGCCCCTATACGACATGTTTGGTACAATCCACTTCCATTTCTTTAAACGGCCTTGAGCTATTTCCAGTACATTTTCCCAGTTTTTTCTTTTAAAAGTCTCACCCCCTAAAAAAACTCCCAGATATTTGAAACCTCCCTTTTTCCAATGCAGGCCCCCTGGTAAAGTGAGTCTGCTGCACAACGTACCCACCATGAGTGCTTCGCTCTTCCCCCAATTGACCTTAGCCGATGAAATCAAAGCAAAACGTCCCACATTTTCAACTAACACATTGATGTCCTCTTGTTTATTTATAAAAATAACCTATAATAAATAATAATAATAAGTCATCTGCATATGCTGAAAGCTTAAAAGGTGCAATGCACCCAGGGACACTTACCCCCGAGATGCCTGCCCTGAGCCTGTGTAGCAGGGGTTCAAATGCCAGGGAATACAGCATTCCCGACAAAGAACACCCCTGCCTAATACCCCTCTGGATTTTAAAAGGAGCACTCAAACCACCATTAATCTTAAGCACAGTCTCAATGTTACTGTACAAAGCCTTGATCTTGGCTATGAGACCTGGGCTGAAACCAAAGGCCTCTAGAGTTTTCCACAAGTACTGGTGTTCAACCCTGTCAAAAGCTTTTTCCTGATCTATGGAAATAAGACCAGTTTCCAAACCCAATGCACTAGAGATGTCCAAAAAATCCCGAATCAGAAAAACATTGTCACTGACCAACCTGTCAGGCACACAATAGGTCTGGTCACGATGGATCACCTGCCCCATTACCTCTCTCAGCCTGGTAGCTAGCACCTTGGAGAGAAGCTTGTATTCTGTACACAAAAGTGAGACTGGTCTCCAGTTCCTGATCTCCATTAAGTCTCCCTTCTTTGGCAACAGTGCGAGTACTGCCCTTCTGCAGCTCAGCGGCAGCTGCCCTCCAATAAGACTGTCTCTGAGCACCATCAGGAGATCTTCCCCCAACACTGCCCACATGGTCTTATAGAACTCTACAGGTAATCTGTCTATACCCGGAGCTTTCCCATTTTCCATGCTCTGCAGGGCAGTATTGAGCTCATCAAGAGACACATCCGCCTCCAGCTCTGCACTGGACTCTTTCTCTACCTTTGGTAGGCCTTCATAAAAACCATGAGATTCCTCCTGCACCTCTCCAAGTTCAGACTGGAAGAGGCTACTATAAAAACCCACAGCATGCCTCCTGATGTCAGTGGACTCAGACAGTATCTGACCTGTGTCTGAGCGCATGCTGTGGATGAGCCTCTTCTGCCCATTCTTGCGCTCCAGACCGAAAAAGAAACGGGAAGATGCATCCATCTCTGAGATGTTTCTGAAACGTGACCTCACCAGAGCACCCTGTGCTGAAATACCTAACAGGTCAGCCAGAGCAGACTTTTTAACTTTGAGAGCTCCAATATGGCCTCGATCTCCTGTGGATTCTGCTAGCTCTTGAAGCTCCTCCACATCAATCTCCAGAGCCTTCATAGATCTGGCGATATCCCTAGTAACATTTAGATTGTACTGTTGGCAGAACTGCTTAATTTTGCACTTCCCCACATCCCACCACTGCTGTAGTGAGATAAAACTGGCCTTTGTCTGCTTATGAACCTTCCATAAGAAGGTAAAAGCGTCCCTAAAATTTTGATCAGTTAAAAGAGACGTATTAAAATGCCAGTAAGCACTTTGTGGCTTTACACACTTGATAAAAACAGAACAGTACACAAGAGAATGGTCAGTAAAACCAACAGGGGTTATATAACAATTGTTAAAAACACTAAAATTGTGTTTAAAACAATAAAACCGATCAAGTCTGGCCAATGATAATAAATTATCTCTAGTGTGAACCCATGTGTATTGCCTCTGCTTTTGATGCATTCGTCTCCACACATCACTCAGCTCATACGTCTCAATCACCCTAGAGAGACGACTACGAGATGCAGAGTGAGGCTCTTGATGGTTCCTATCTAAAACTGGGTTAACGGTACAGTTAAAATCCCCTCCCAAAAATAAAAACTCTTCATTATCACAACCCTTAATGACATCAGCCAAAGAATCTAAAAAACACATTCTTTCCAAACCAACATTTGGGGCATAAACAACAATAAATACCATTTTCACCTTCTCATATAACACTCTTACTTTCAAAAGACGTCCCTTTACAACCTCCTCAATCTCACATGACTGTGGCAAAAATTGCCTGGAAAATAAAATCCCCACTCCACCACTAGTACTGGTGTTATGGCTTAAAACAATTTCTCCATTCCATTCTCTTTTTCAAGCCACTGTATTATCCTCAGTACTGTGCGTCTCTTGGACAAGCATCACATCAATATTTTTAAAATCCATTAGTTGATAAAGAGATGCCCTCTTTGCATCATCTCTTGCACCATTTAAATTTAGGGTACCTACTTTAAATTCTGCCATGAGAAAATATCCAAACTGCAGGACATAAAATAATAAAAGGAGACCAGATAACTTAAACATCATTGGAGATTTTTGATCTTGACCTTTGAACATGTTTCCTTAAACGATAAATCTCCTGATCAGAGAAACCTTCGTCAATCTTGTCATTGCGTTTCATTAGCCACTTAGCGGACTCAACAAATAGATTTACGTCAGAAAAAAAAATGTCCACCTTAACTGCCCTTGAGCCTTTAGTATCCTGTAGAAAACTTTTTATTCTAGTTAAAGAATACCCATCCATCCTGTCAGCCTGAGACTGAGTGGGAGGCAGAGACTCCGCCTCATCACTGAAGTCAGAGTCTCCACTGTCACTGTCTACCTGCTGCTCAGGTTGACACTCTTTTTTTGCTTTAGAGTCAGATTGACTGACCTCAGTTTTCCTTTTTTGGGAAATTTTGGTAACATCAGCATCAAGTACATATGTCTATACCGAACACTGTGACCTCATTTTCTTCTTCTAAATTACATGCTATACTATGTTATTTGATACTATCTTGTCTAGCACAGTCTCTGGAGCGTAACAGTAAGAAGCATTTTGTATGAAAGTATTCTGTACTTCTGTATGACAACTATTAAAGAAACTTGAAACTTGAAGTTCCATTTCCTCCTCATTTATGCTACACTCTACTTCTCCAGCAGCTGATCCAGTGCATTTGCCCAGTCTGATTCTTTCTTCACCTCCGACCCCTGTCTTCTGACCTCCCACTTCTTCACCCTCCTCGACCACAGTGATCTCCTCAACAGCCTTCGCTCTTCCCTTTTTCTCCACTTTTTTCTAATTAGAATTCACATTTAATCCTGCCTCCGCTACCAAACCTCTTTCTTCCTGCACCTGCTCACCCTGTTCTGCCCCCTCTACCAGGTCTACCCCCTCCTCCTGCTCACCCTGTTCTGCCCCCTCTACCAGGTCCACCCCCCCCTGCACCTTCTCACCCTGTCCTGTCTTCTCCACCAGGCCTCTCCTCTCCTGCACCTGCTCACCTTGTCCTGTCTTCTCCACCAGGCCTCTCCTCTCCTCCTGCACCTTCTCACCTTGTCCTGTCTTCTCCACCAGGCCTCTCCTCTCCTCCTCCTCCTGCACCTGCTCACCTTGTCCTGTCTTCTCCACCAGGCCCCCCCCTCCCCCTCCCCCTGCACCTTCTCACCTTGTCCTGTCTTCTCCACCAGGCCTCTCCTCTCCTCCTGCACCTGCTCACCCTGTCCTGTCTTCTCCACCAGGCCCCCCCTCCCCCTCCCCCTGCACCTTCTCACCTTGTCCTGTCTTCTCCACCAGGCCCCTCCTCTCCTCCTGCACCTGCTCACCCTGTTCTACTCCCTCCACCAGGCCTCTCCCCCCCCCCTGCACCTTCTCACCTTGTCCTGTCTTCTCCACCAGACCTTCTCCTGTTCCTTTCCTCCCAGAGGTTCTCTCTCGACCCTTGTTGGTGCTCGAGCCACTTGGACCTGCCCTGGGTGATGGCAGTGTTTGATCAGACGACCCAGGCCTCTTAGTACAGGCATTAAAGCGTTCCGTCTTGGGACGGATATCCGTCCATTTGATTTGGAGATTCCGTCATTTGATTCGGAGTCGTGACGGATTTTAACCTGAGCCAATCAGAGGCGTCAAATATCCTTTTTTCCCCTACCGCGGCCGCACCAAACAGTCATTTGCGAGCAATCGGCAAATTCTCAGGCAAATGCAACCAACCAGAAGGCGAGATTGTTCTGAGTTTACAGCCCTTTCACCCGCCTCCGCTGTGCTCAGCACCAATGGGAAGCGCCCATTTTGAGACTCTCTAGCGCAGGGGTAGGCAACCCTAGGCACGCGTGCCTGCATAGGCACGCAGGGGCATTTGCATAGGCACAGGGGGCAGCAGTAAAAAAAATAAAAATAAAAAATAATATGATTTTTTTTTTTTTTTTTTTTGCTTTGAAATATTATAGTGAAATATTTTGCACTGTTGTCGCATTTATCTTGTTGAAATCCTCCCACAGGTTCTTTTTACTACCACATATTTAATTGAGACCCTTTATTTGTTTATTATTTCAATTTAGCTGGAAATACATTGCTACATCATTCAGTAACATTTGCAGAGCCTTATAACAAAAACATTATTACGGTCACCATTGTGACCAGTGGGATTAATCAACACATTTTATTATTTATTTTTCTATTTCATTGAACATTGCACATGTTAAAAGCCATTTTTTTTACTCAAAATGTGAGTATTACCAAGTCAACTTGTGTTCTTAAAACAATGACAATAAACATAGTTTTATTAGGTTGAAATAATGTGGCTGTGTACTTATTTTTCTGTTAACTTATTATGGATTGAAAACTGAACCTTAATGCACAGTAACTGAACTAATTTTTAAGTTCTGGTAACTTAATATTATTATTTTTTTTACAGTGTAGTCTTGCGATCAATCAAAACTTATTTACATGATATACCTCACATTCACCCTCCATTCACATCCTGGTGTTCTCCATTAGGCCTGTAGGTGGAGCTATGACAGCACACGTACAGTACACACACCGATGGTGTGTGATGTGTCCAAAAATGAATGGGCAAATGTGAGTGAAATGGTCGCACTGTATGCAGCTGTTTGTCTGCATTGCATCCCCCCCCCCAACTCAGATTTAGGGTTGATACAACCATCATAATAATATTGTTAATAATAACAATAACAATAATGATGTAATAATGTAAAAATTATCATTAAAAATACCTGATTATGAGAAAAAAAAATTACGATGCATGGAATATTGTTGAGGCACACTAGTTACAACTATATTTCAAACAGGCACTCCATGTCAAAAAGGTTGCTGATCCCTGCTCTAGCGTCTAGCTCTACTCGCGAGTAAACTTGACTCATCAACAACATGCGGCAACTTTTACGAGACCGTAAGTTCATTTGACTTATTCTAGTCTAAAGAAACATATATATTACTATTGCTATTGATACATCTAGGTAACGTGAATGCCACAAAACGAATGCCTTTTGTTAATCAGAACGTTATTTACGCGACAAGCAGTGTGTTGTTGTCGTTGTTGTTGTTGTTGGTGGTGTTTCGTGTGTGCTTGCGCCGCTCGCTTTCTGATAAATGTATGAATGTTGATAAATCTAGATAACGTTAATGCCACAAAACGAATGACTTTGTTAATCAGAACGTTATTTGCGTTATCAATTGTTTTTAAGCTCAATAAACGTCTTTCTCCCATTTGTCCGGGAGATCTCTGGGTAACAGTACTGTATATTTGCATATCATATATGTCACAAATGTAACATTACTATATACCTGTATGTCATGTATGTCACTATGAATTGAAAACGGGGGACCCTGATGTAAACAAGACGAACGTCTTTCTCTGGTCTGCATCCCCTTAACAATTGTGTGTATTGAGCTGTACTGTATTGTACCCATTCTGCAATCTGTTAAATATTGATTGATTGTTATTAACAGATTGCAGAATGGGTACAGTACAGCTCAATACACACAATTGTTAAGGGGATGCAGACCAGAGAAAGACTTTCGTCTTGTTTACATCAGGGTCCCCCATTTTCAGTTCATCATAACATATATGACACACATGACATACAGATAGACAATACTGCTACATCTATACATTTATGACATACCAGATTTACAAATACAGTAGCCTATTGTTTGTGATACAAAAATAGTCTAAAAAGAGTATATACATTTGACGAAGAAACTGTACATTGGATGTGGTTGGGTGGGATGGGGGGGGGGGTTGTAACTATACATTGGATTATCGACAACCTTACTTGGTCCCAATAAGAGGGTCTCGTGTATTAAATAAAGTTTTCATTCATTCATTCACTCTGGATCTTGTAAATCCAGTAGCAATACACACAATTGTTAAGGGGATGTAGACCAGAGAAAGGCGTTTGTCTTGTTTACATCATCAGGGTCCCCCATTTTCAATTCATAGTGACATTTATGACATACACAACATACATGACATTTATGACATAGGGACATACATGCCTTACAGGTATATAGTAATAGTACTGTTACATTTTGTCACATATACGATATGCAAATATACAGTACTGTTACCCAGAGATCCTAACAGTAAATATATACATATGATGAGGAGGAGACTGTACATTAGGAGGGGGTGAGTGAGTGGGTGGTAAATAAATATATACAAACGGTGGGGAGGAGACTGTCCATTGTTGTTGTGGCATAATTGCGAAACGTGTTTAGTCCCTTGTTTGTATGATAACAAGCCGTTTAGTTCATGGTTCAAAGTGGGGAGGGGTGCTAGCTCGCCATCAATCAGAAGCTAGCCACAAGACTTGCATTCACGCTCTCCAGCACACAACAGTAGGGTCTATAGTCACAGTCAGGACAGTAGGCTCGCTCTACAAGTAGGCTCCCTTAAAACGCTAACACTATTAAAAAAAAATACAGTAGAGGTTAAAATAAGAATATGACTTGGCCAGAAAAAAAGTTCAGTCAGGAGATTTTTTTTTGCTTTAATCCCTGCTCTTAGTAGGACAGGACCTAATCATATGACCTTCCATCCCACATCCAAAGCATTTCATCGTGTCTGAAGTTATATAAATAGTATAATCAAAGTCATCCATTCTAAAATTCATGGATAAATTCAGATCACTTTTTTCATTTTTCAAAATCATGAAAACCTGTCTTCTGAAAGATAACACATGCTTTAACAGAGGGGATCTACAACCCAGAGAAATCATCTTCACTGGGGAAACTATCTGTCCGTGTCTAGCCAGTTCCCTTTCCAGGACCTCATTTCTGATGAAAGGAGGAACATTGGAAATGATTATTCTTTGTGCAGGACTTACTAGTGGAAACACGGGGGTAAAAGTGTCTTGGATTACCACTCCCTGCTCCACAACCAAATTCACTTTATCTACACAATCCAAAAAAATTACAACTGCATTATTCATCCGTAATGCAGATTTCACGCTATCATGACCCACAATATCCCCGACCGCAAGCCTGCACTCTTCTTTTTTTTTTTTATCCACTTTTTCTCCCATTTTTCTATATTTTCTCCCATCCCAATTTCGTATCATCCAATTCAACCCTCCCCTGTCACGGACGCTGTTTCTTGCCTCCCACAAGCCAGCTGCAATGTGGACTAAGTCATACATAGCACAAGTCCCCTCCGGTACTTGAGGTAACAGCAGTCGCATCTTTTCACCTGCGCAGCTCGATCTCTCAGTGGCGAGGAGTAATGCGTGGGAGGCTCACGCTGCCCCCGACACTTCCTGATTCTACTGCGCAGGCGCACCAACCGACCTGTAGGAGTCGCTGTCCACAACGCCCGATCCCCACCCATCAGTTTCCCACCCCCTAATACGGCCAATGTGTATTAGTACGGACGACCAGCTAAACTGAAAGCAAATGTGGAGCGCTGGGCTCGAACTGACGAGCCGAGCGTCTCCAGCATTTCGTGGCGAGCGCCTTGCCCACTACGCCACGTAGCCGCCCTAAGCCCGCACTCTTCTACGGTGCAATTCAGTCCCGGGGAGAGCTTTATAGCGTGTCTGCGCGTCAGACGCTCAAAACTCATAGCTGCGGGCGATGCCTACCAGCAGAACTGGTGGCTGCTACTCGCTCCAAAACACACCAAACACTAAACGAACAACACTGACAAAAGACAAACAAAACGTACATATATAATAGACACACAGATAGAAGATGGAAAT
>NC_140168.1:171304514-171347102 GCF_963971535.1 Notolepis coatsorum
CGGCTTCTCTTTGCAAAAACGATAAATACGATAATACGATTCTAAGACAGTCAGGTGGTTTTGGCATGATGCAAAACAGTACATGAGAGTAGAGTTGTTCCGATACCGATACCAGTATCGGAAATGCCTCCGATACAGCCTAAAATGCTGGTATCGGCGAGTACGCTTCAATTCTATGCTCCGATCCCTTGACTTACTTACTTACTTAAGCCTTTGCACTCCCTGCGGAGCATAGGCCACTGACGATTTCTTTCCATGTTGCGCGGTTTTTGGCCTCCCGAACGATGTTGTGCCATCCCAGTCCAGCCTCTTTCATTTCCCCTTCCCAAGAACGGCGCCAGGTGTTTCGAGGCCTGCCGCGTTTCCTCTTTCCAGGTGGGTTCCATCGTAGGGCTTGCCAGGTGATGTTTGTGTCTTCCTTTCTCAGGGTATGGCCTATCCACAACCACTTTCTCTTCTTTATTTCTTCTGGCGGGGGTAGTTGTTTTGTGCGCTCCCACAGGTCCAGATTTGTAATGACATTTGGCCATCTCACTCTTAGAATGCGGCGGAGGCAGGAATTTATGAAGGACTGTACTTTCTGCTTCAGCCCTACGGTTGTCTTCCAGGTCTCCGAGCCATACAGGAGGACTGATTTAACATTGGAGTTAAAGATCCTCAGCTTTGTGTTGGTTTTTATTTCGCGAGACCTCCATACTCGACCAAGTAGGTTGTATGCCATTCTTGCTTTTCCGATTCGCACTCTGATGTCTTCTTCTGTGCCACCCGCTGTATCTACTACGCTCCCAAGGTAGGTAAAGGAGTTAGTTTCTTCGATGGCCTCTCCCTCTAGTTCAATGTTTTGCTGGCACTTTGTGTTGATCTTCATAATCTTGGTTTTTACCCTATTGATCTTCATTCCTAGAGTTGAGGCTGTTTCCTTTAGTTTGTTGGTCTTTTGTTGCATTTGCTGGTGACTGTGTGATAAGAGAGCTAGGTCATCTGCAAAATCGAGGTCTTCAAGCTGGTGCATCAGTGTCCACTGGATGCCGTTTCTGGCTCCTTCTGTTGTCTTCTTCATGGTCCAATCAATGGCCAGCAGGAACAAGAAGGGGGACAGCAGGCAGCCTTGTCTCACTCCGGTCTTTATCTCAAACAGGTTTGAGGGCTCCCCTCTGTGCAGTACCCTACTTGTCATCCCGTCATATGATCCTCTGATGATGTTGATGTACTTCGGTGGGATTCCATAGTGCTCCATCAGGTGCCACAGACTGTTCCTATCTAGACTGTCAAAGGCCTGTTCGAAATCGATGAAGTTGATGTATAAAGAACTGTTCCATTCCAGGGACTGTTCGATGATGATCCTCAGTGTGGCGATCTGGTCTATGCATGACCTTTCTTTCCGGAATCCTGCTTGATGGTCTCTGAGGAGCATGTCAACGGCAGTCTTCATCCTATCTAGAATTATCCGGTTGAAGACTTTGCTGGCGGTTGAAAGTAGCGTGATCCCCCGGTAGTTCTTGAATAATGCAAGGTCCCCTTTCTTTGGTATCTTCACTATGTAGCCTTCTTTCCAATCTTTGGGTATCCTTTCTTCTTGCCAAATTTTCCTCATGAGGGGATGGAGTGCTTTGATGCTTGTAGTGATGTCGGTCTTGAATGCTTCACTCGGAATGGTGTCTGGTCCTGCTGCTTTCCCATCTCTCAATTGTGATATTGCTTTCCTAGTTTCTTCTTTTGTTGGGGGGGTCATTTTCAGTGGGAGTGTGTCTGTTGCTGCTTGTATATCTGCTGGGATGCTCGCTGGTGCTCTGTTGAGCAGCTCTGTGAAATGTTCTACCCATCTCCTTGTTTGTTCTTCCTTTGTGGATAGTGTGTTTCCTGCCTCGTCTTTTATGGGCTTCTCTGATCTCATCCTTCACCCCGAGAGCTTCCTGGTGATGTTGTATACCTCTCTCTTGTTTCTCTGTCCCGCTGCTTCTTCTGCTTGTGTAGCAAGCTCTTCATAGTAGCATCTCTTGTCCGCCCTGACCTTTTTCTTTATTTCTTTATGTATCCTGTTGTATTCCTTTGTGTGCTTCTCCTTGGCTGCTCTCGTCCTGGCATTGTTGAGGTGGTCCTTTGCCTTTTTCCTCTCCTCCATGCTGTCCAATGTTCTTTGGGTGAGCCACATTTTGTTTTCTTTCTTTCTTCTTCCCAGACTTTCCTCGCAGGTTGTTTGCCACACGTTTTTGATCTTCTCCCAGCTTTCGTCGATTTCTTCTTCCCCACTGCCCATTTCAGCCAGGGCCTGGAACTTGTTCCTCAGTGTGATCTGGAAGTGCTTCTGGTGTAGTTTTTCTTCCAGTTTCTTGGTGTCATACTTTGTTATTCTGTTTCCTGGGGTCCCCCTTTTCAGCTTCAGTTGTACCTTTGCTATGACTAAGTGGTGGTCTGATCCCACATCTGCACCTCTCTTTGTTCGCACATCGAGCAGAGATCGTCTGAACTGCTTCCTGATGCATATGTGATCGATTTGGTTGCATGTTTTCTGATCAGGGGACACCCATGTGGTCTTGTGAGTTTCTTTATGTGGGAAAAAGGTTCCGCCAATTACCAGGCTGTTGTCTGCACAGAAGTCCAAAAACATCTGGCCATTTTCGTTTCTGCAGCCCACTCCTTGCTGTCCCATGACTGGTACGTATCCGTTGTTTTCTTTTCCCACTTTGGCGTTCATGTCGCCCATCAGTATAACCACCTCCCTTTCCGTTGCTTTGAGTAGTGTGTTCTGTAGTTTTCCATAGAACTCCTCCTTTGACTCTTCTGTGGCATCGTTGGTTGGTGCGTATGCCACAATGATCCTGAGTGTGATTCTTGGATGAGACGTTCTGAACTTTGCTGTGATGAGTCTAGAGGAGACTGGTTCCCATCCAATGAGAGCCTTCTCCGCCTGTGTTGAGAGCATGATGCCTACCCCCTGCGTGTGTGGGGCGCCTTCTTCTTCATGTCCAGAGTACAGTATCTGTTTTCCGGATGCTAATCTGCTCTCTCCTGAACCTATACATCTTGTTTCATTTAAACCTAGTATGTGTAAGCCGTAACTTTGCATCTCCTTTGCGATGTTGTCAGCTTTCCCTGCTTCGTACATGGTGCGCACGTTCCATGTTCCTATCTTTGTAGGTTTCCTGGTTGGGAGGACATTCGATCTCCTAGCTTCCCAGAGGCTTTGGCTAGCAGACGTCATATTTTCCATTTCGGATCCACCACCGGGAGACCTTGCGCTCAAGTTATCTGTCAGTGTTTTCGTAATCAAAAGTTAACCTCTGAGCGGGGGATTGGCCTACCCAGAGGTGCTTTTTTGTCAGGGTAGTGCTCCCTTAGCCCTTTGCCCTCTCAGGCCCACCGGGCAGTGGTTGAACCATTCTTCGTCTGTTCCCTCACCTGAGACCAGTTTGCCATGGGTGATCCTACCAGGAGCACTAGGCTCCAGACAACATAGCTCTCAGGATCCTAAGGACACGCAAACCTCTCCACCGCGATAAGGTGATGGTTCCAGGAGAAGGCTCCGATCCCATATGACGTAATTTATCAACAACACGTGCGGTATCCTCCTGCTGAGAGTGAGCATTATAAAACAAACGTGTTTTTAATCGACCATGAATTAAAGTGTCAATGCTGTTTGTCATTTTAACAGCAGATACTTTCTTAAATGCCATCGTCCCGACAGAGCGGTGTGACGGGGAGCTCTGATGTGTTCGCTTGCTGGTGTTATTAGCATTATCAAGAGCTAGCTGAAAAGCTAGTTTTAGCTTAACGTTACCTTGGCTAAAGTTGGGGCTATTCATAATCCAGCAATAATGGCTGCAGACCTGCAAGCAAAGTACAGCAAGTTGGCAAAGGAGTATTCCAAGGTAAATCACTTTTTCACCAGTAACGTTTAGGGGTGTAACGATGCATCCATGAATCGAAATGCATCGATTCTAATGTGATGATTCAACTGCATCGATTTGAAAGTGTTAGAATCGATTATAATCTAAATTAATCAATGAAAAAAATAAGAATAATTTGTTTGTGTGTATTGTTTTTATTGACCTATAGTCCATTCATGCTGAGTGAATCAGTTCCCCCAGACACATTTGTGTATTGAAAAATGTTGGGGGAATTAACTGATAGAAAATTAATCGAATCATGGTCAAATGAAGAGATTTCATGATGCATTGAATCGTTGCCTGAATAATCGTAATCGAAATTAATCGTTGTGAGGTCGCATCGTTACACCCCTAGTAACGTTACATTGTCTTCCCATCTAGCTCACGTTAACGTGTGAAGGAATCTATGTTTTTCAATGTGTATATAATGTATATATCGGTGGGTGACAGCATCTACTCAGACGGATCTATAGATCTTAAAAGTAGCCGGCAGCCAGTGTGTGTTTCCACGATAGAGAGCAGCAAGCAGGGTGTGTGAGTGCCAAGGTCGTCATCGGCCGAGTTGTTCAACAGACGAGATACCAGGCCGCTGGTGGGGGAAGGTTTGGTCAGAGAGCTACGGGAAGAGTTCGACATCGATAGAAGAGGACGTTTAGTGTGTCAAAGACTAGACTGCTGTTGCCATGGTAGCGTGTCCCTTAGTAACGAGAAGAGGGGGCGGGCCCCGTTGCTAGGGAAAACACGTTATGAGCCATGAGTTTTCCGGGGTAAGTTAGATTGAGACACGACGTGGAGCCGAGCAGACAACCACAGAGACTTTGAGAGGATCCCTCCTCCCCTCGCGGGGGGGGGGGGGGGGGGGGCAGGAATGGATTGCCACATCATTACTAGCTTCAGCTAACAGGGAATGGTTGTTGGCTACGACGAGGCCTCAGAACCATTGGACTAATGAGAAGAGACGGTGGAGAATAATGAATTTAGTTTTCCGTCAAAGACGGTTCAAGGACATTACAGAACTGTGTTTCCATCTTGTGCAGAGTATGTTTATGAGAATAAACATCAACACCAGGAGAGGTATCCTGCTTCCTGTGTCTCGTTAACCCTTTAATCGCCAAGGACGATTACGCCATGCGTAATCTGCCAATGACGCCGTAACACGTCATTGAGATCAATATTTCAAAAATCTGTGATGGCAATCATATTTCACCCCCGGAGTCTTGAGATCCCGTGTTGATCTCTTCTCAACTCTCCAACGGTTCAAGAGCGCCATCTGGTGGCCGATCGGCGGATCGCCCAAACAGGAAATGAGCGGCAGGAACTGGTGCTCATCCATATTCGGTCCGGTCACTCGCTATCGCTCGCGGGACTCGAGCTCGACACAATGGATAGCGATCCGTTGCCAATAACTCGATAAACAACATGATTTGGACGTATATACTATTATACAACCTGGAAATGGATCGCATATTTCAACATCCCATAATAGCAATCTTTTTGCTCCACGCTCATCGCCCAACGGCCCGAGGAGACTGGGGTAAGTTTCAGCGTTTATTATTACCGTGTTCGATATATATATATTAGAGCTGGGCCGTTAACGGCGTTAACGTGCTGCGTTAACGCTATACTAGTATCGCGCGATAATATAATTAACGCATTAATCTTAACATTTTTACATTTTTTTTTTTTTACCTTTATTTACCCAAGGTAGGTTCGCTGAGCACAGATGCTCTTTTTCAGGAACGCCCTGCTTCACATTCACACAGTTCCATTCACACCTGGGAGCTGCCCAGTACAACCACAGTTGACACCATTGGCCACTGAGCAACTCCACTGGAGCAGTTGATTCAAGCCATGTCACATAGTTCAAGTTTGAAATGATTCTTTCTGTTTTGCTCCTGAGAGTGCTAGATACTGTACTGTACTGGTAATATTATTTATTTGTGTTAACTTCTGAATAAAACAACTTATTAAACACAAGTACATCTTATTGAACATTATTTTGATATTTCATTACCAATTATCATAGCAAAACAGCTTTTTCAAACAGTCTGTAATGCATTTTGGAAACGGGAGATGGGCTCATGGTGTAATGGGCCACCTGGCCTGAGAAACATAAGGAGGAAAGAAAAAGTAAGGACTTACTTCTGGTCATTATTTGGGTAGAACACACATATTTTGAATGCCTTCGGCAGTTTTTTTTTTTTTTTTTGAGCCATTTTAATCTAGATTAATCTAGATTAAATCCAGGATTGCAGATAGATTAATCTAGATTAAAAAAATTAATCTATGCCCACCTCTAATATATATATATATAATGCATTTAGGGCTATAAATCACATTCTGCAGAATGCTGCAGAAAACAATAAAAACATATATATACTTTAGACCAGTGGTTCTCAACTGGTCTAGCCTCGAGACCCAACATTTGCCTTAGTCATTAAGTCGCGACCCAAATTTTTTAACCACTATGATTAATTTCAATTTTTTTTGTTGCAGTAATACACAATCTTTCATGCACTGTTAAAACATGAAATAAACTCAAAAAAGTGCAACGAAAGTGCAACTAGGGCTAAAAGTAAAAACCCAATGAAATAAAATAATAATAAATAATATATGCTTCTTAGCAGATTTCTTAGTTTAACGTAACATACCTAAGTTTGGGGGAACTAATGGGATAACTGGGGTTGCAACAAAAGTGCAACTAGGGCTAAAAACCCAATGAAATAAAATAATAATAAATAATATATGCTTCTTAGCAGATTTCTTAGCTTAACATAACATACCTAAGTTTGGGGGAACTAATGGGATAACTGGGGTTGCAACAAAAGTGCAACTAGGGCTAAAAACCCAATGAAATAAAATAATAATAATAAATAATATTTATGCTTCTTAGCAGACTTCTTAGCTTAATATAACAGACCTACAGTAAGTTTGGGGGAACTAATGGGATAACTGGGGTTGCAACAAAAGTGCAACTAGGGCTAAAAACACAATGAAATAAAATAATAATAACAACAACAACAACAACAACAACAACAACAACAACAACAACAACAATAATAATAATAATAATAATAATAATAATAATAATAATAATAATAATAATAATAATAATAATAATAATAATAATAATAAATAATATATCCTTCTTAGCAGACTTCTTAGCTTAACATCCCAGGGAACTAATGGGATAACTGGGGATGTTGTTTGCTCCTGACAAGAGTCTCAAAGTCTGGGGTGATGGTAGACAAAGCAACTCTGAGGTCATGCTCAATGTTGAATCTGTTCCTCTGTTTTGTCTCCAGCTGGACCAGATAGATGGGAGGCCGAAGGTCTGTAGAGGCTTCCGTTAATGAAATGATTGATCTGGTTTTACAGAGTATATGTTATTGTAATATGAACTACATAATATACTATAATAACACATTTCCGTTTGTTGGCAACGGTTTTTGGGTCATATCTTTATGAAAATTAATGTGTTGATAAGATAAAAACTACCTACGTTTGTGAAAAGGGGCGTTGCTGCGGAACCAATCAAAACGCGTTACAACGTCAGGTGACTTGATTTCTCCCAATGACATTCTTCAAGCCCTGGAACCAGGAAGTAAATATTGCTACTCGTCTGTTGACAAGACTGGATAGCTCTGCATTCGGTAAGCTCTCAATTCATTACTATTACTATTGAAATGCATTTTTACTTAACTTTACAGCATTATTCAAACGTGATAGGAAGTTATGAGTCATCAGCAGTTTATATGCAGTCCGTTTTGACGTCCGATTACACATTGGAAAATGTTGTAGCCAGCTCACAAAGACTAACGTTACGTTAGCATTTTAACTTTCTCAGATAGCAATCTAACATTACGTTAGTGTAAATCAAACAACTCTAACCCAATACTAATAATAGTAACTTGTTTCACATTCTTGCTGTTTGTTACACTATGGTAATAGCGGTCTGTGTTGTTGCCTGTGACGTTAGAAATTTGACGTTGTCACAACCGTTACATATGTACAAAATATACTGTCTCATAAATATACTCTTCCAATATAACAATTAACAATAGTTTGATATTGGATGGTCCCTGTGCTGTTGTTTACTGTCTATCTGTATGTCATGTATGTAATATGTTATGATGAATTGAAAATAGGGGACCCTGATGTAAACAAGATGAAAGTCTTTCTCTGGTCTGCATCCCATTAACAATTGTGTGTATTGAGCTGTACTGTACTGTACCCATTCTGCAATCTGTTAATAACGTTTTCAATCAATCAATCAATCAATCAACATTTATAACACAATAACAAGTGTGAAAATATTGTGTTATTTATTTTAACAGTAACATGTATTACAAAAACATATTCCCTGTTGTCCCAAATTACTGCTCCTTAATGATGATGATTCTTTAGCTTTAAGTATTGTTCAGAGACGATTTTGGCTGGCAGGAAGTACTGCTGAAAAAAAAATTGGCGCTTTGATGGCAAGCTCCACATTCTCTGCCCTTTAATCACTGGAAACAGTTATTAGCTGATGTTGTAACAATGGAGCTTTCTACAGCTAGATTAAATGGTGCAAACTATCAAACAATAGATAGCTGGAACCAACAATGTGCATTGTATGCCTGTACCTGTGCCTATCTTCCAAAAAAGAAATAAAATATATGAAAAAAAGAAGAAAAAAACTCCAGTGAAAACTTAGGATACAGTGTTCTGACAGTCCAAACACAGACACATGTCTGTACATGGTAGGTTGTTTGATTTGCATGTGCATCGCCCCTTCATGCATTGTGTTTTTTTGCAGGAGCAGTATACAAGTTCCAGGATTGCGACTGGGGCTGGAGGAAGTGACATCCAGTCAATCTCGAAGAAATCTCTGGACTGCTGATCACCACATGGGAACTGTATTGAGAGGCATGAGTACAGTGAAGCAATAGTCGGGTGTCTGCTTCCTCCTGTATTGAGAACAGTGTTTGTAGTGGTAACACCTCCACCCCTGTGCCACTGCTGTTGACTCTGATGACATGGCACTCAGACCCATGTCCAACTATCAACGTGATGTCTTGCATTACCTCTTTGCTGGATTTTGACCATGTCTCAAATAGAAATTGCTGTAGGTTTTCTTTGTTTTCGCCACAAGCTAAGAACTTGGACCATTGTTTTGGTGTTTTCTGGTCAGCTGAATATATTGTAGTCAGCTGACATCCTCTTGCTGCTCGTCGGTTTCTCTCTGCGTTCTTTATGCTCAGTGTTTTGTACGTGTCGGGGACAAAATGCACCACTTTGGATTTACTTGCTTTGGCTGGGTTGATGAGGTTCAATAGTACGCTGTTTGCAAATCTTCCAAATGTATCCTGAGGTTTCATTGCCTGTATCAGAGCCATTGCATCACACACCCAGGTTGAGCCATCAGGGACTTCAACTGTGGCGGGTGGATTTACTGATCCCTCGAGAAAGTGCATTAACTTGGCTTTATCAGTTTTCACCATAGAGCCATCCATGTTCGCTATGGCTGCAGGGAAGGGTCCCAGACTGTAGACTAACATTTCCCCGATGTCAATCTTCCTGACTGTTCCCACCACTATAAGCCTGGCGAAGAGGTCTCGGTCTGCTTTCAGGGCCATCTCCTTGCCTCTCACCTTGGTAACACTTGATGTTGCTGTGTCCTTGAAGGTTTTGAGTTTCATCTTTTTTACAGGACCATGGAAGTCCACCTCATCTGTTAGGAGACGTTGTTTAAAGAAATCGCCAAATGCCTTCTTACTGTACTAGTTACACATTACACACATACAAATGACAATAACACTATGTAACAACCATCAAATGCACTCACAGCACACACATCCACACGCACACACTCACTTTAAACAAACAACTCACTGCAGCACCCACTTTAGAACACCTAAACACACTTTATATTTATTGGCAAAGAATTTGCACTACAACCCATACCTCATTACACCTTACTGTAAATTGTACCTCATCCCATTTCTGCATTGTATAGTATATTGTATTGTAACTCAGTTACTTTTCTACTCTGCATTGTACATTGTATGTATATATTGAACACTTGTCTACGTACTTGACTTCTATTTTATACTTATCTATTTTTATCTAGCACAATCTCTGGAGCAAAACAGAAAGAAGCATTTTATATAAAAGTATTCTGTACTTCTGTATGACAACTAATAAAGAAACTTGAACATCAAAAAATCAACATTCTGTTCTCTATGCCAGGCTAGATCTGACCTTGACTCATGTTACAGGATTAATACACACTTTATACACAAATTGCATATAGCATTCTCTTTGGTAGCATTCATTCTGTGTTTATTGTGTCATACTGGGGAATAATATTAATATTATTATGTCCTATTGGGGACATAATTTTAAATTCTGAGCAATTCAATCGTTTTTTTTATAGAGGACGTCTGACATTGATTGAAAACGGTTAACAGATTGCAGAATGGGTACAATACAGTACAGCTCAATACACACAGTACACACTGATGCAGACCAGAGAGAGACTTTCGTGAGAGACCAACAAAGTGAGGTATGTAATACATTTCGAATCAAATTGTGGTCGGTTAGATCTAACGTTAATATCACGTTATCCATCTAATGGATAGCAAGCTCACCTGACGTCGGTATGGCTTGCGAAATACAATCTTATAGTAAGAAACAAAACACAAGTTGAACATAGTTTTGAATGTTTTATTACAATAGTATTTAGGTTGGACCGTCGGATAGATCTAACGTTAATATCACGTTAACCATCTAAAGCTCATCTGTGACGTCGTTATGGTTAATACAGTGCGAAATACAATATTATATAGTAACAAAACAATACATAAATTGAACATAGTTTTGAACGTTTTATTACAATAGTATTTACTGTCTCATGTTGTGTATAATCAGCTAGCGTTCCAGTCAGATCCATTCTCCGTTGTTCTTGTTGACAATTTTGGGGTCCCGAAATCCCGTTTCTGTATCCTGATTGGTTTATCAGCTAGAGGTGTCCAAAGATATGCATGAGCAAACATTTAATTTAAATGTAAGATTACGAACACCGATGACCAACAGACGGCTGGCCAACAAACGTATTTTGACTCAACATAATAACTAGATATCACACACAAAGAATTGTGTAGTCTGCCAACATGGATCAATCAAGTTCACTTTAGACAGACTCGGCCTCCCATCTAAGAGCTGAGAAGCCACTTTCACAAAGATAGGTAGTAAAAAAAAAATTATATATATATATATTTTTTTTTATTTTTTATTTTTTTTTAAACTTTGGCCATTTCCCTGGCTCTTTTATACGTTTATCGCATTTTTTATACTTGGTCAAGTTCGACCGACAGAAGCAGGCTGAAAGGGTTCAGATGGGGGGGAAGACACTCTGGGAAAGGCACGGCTGCAGTCCGGGATTCGAACTCGCTCAGCCCCAGATCCGTGACGAGCACGGTTGTCCACGGCGCTGAAATAGCACTCGCGGTACGTGGTGAGCTACTGGAGCTCCCCCTTATATATATATTTTTTTTTTTTTTTTTTTTTGCGTTTTTCTTTTTTTTTTAACACACATCCATCCGCGACCCACTCAAAATGGCCCCGCAACCCACTTTTGGGTCGCGACCCACCAGTTGAGAAACACTGCTTTAGACCGTATTTTAGTATGAATATGTGAATGAAAAAGTAGAACGTTGCTACATCCTAAACGATAGATAATTGACGTTGAATGGGCCATAGTAATGTCAATTTAGCAATACAATTTAAAAAGTTATAGCCCTGCAAAGAAGGGGAACTTCTCCATAGACAAATAGAGCTGGCAGAGGATGGTATAAGGATGTACATAAGCGTGGCAGAGAAAGGGTTAATTATCTTTTTGAGTCGGATTGCATTAACGGGGATGAAACAGTTGTATAGCCAGTATGAGAAGGTCGACTTCGGAGTAACACAACGCAGAAACTTCACGAACACAGGCGACGAGGTGATACTGGCTGATTATGACTGATATCTATCACGTGGCTAACCTAAGTGTCGTCACTGATCGACCTCTCGCACACATGCACGCAATTAATGACATGTTGCGGACAGCCATACCGGTGACAATGTTTAGCTTTTAGTGCCAAAGGATAAGAGTCTGAGGCGGAGTCTCAAAAGAGAATGTTGAATATTTATTGTGCATTAAAAATCACAACATAGACGTTACTACTAGTCAGAGCCTCTGCTACTAGCTAACTAAACCGGAGCAAACTGGATACTGTGGATAGCAAGTGCAACAACGTATAATATCCGTGCGGAACCAATATCCCAACAACAAAAACAGTATATATAAAACAGTATCTGTAGCTGTAAAAAAGATTTAATAATTTTTTTTAATATTTTATATAATATAATTTTATTATTATAATTTTTTAAATGTATGCACTGGTATCGGATCAGTATCGGTATCGGCCGATACCCAAAGCTTAGGTATCGGAATCGGATCGGGAAGGAAAAAATGGTATCGGAACATCTCTACATGAGAGTGACGTTGTTTTTTAGACCTTCAAACAAGACGCTCTTACCCAGAGAGACTAGTTTCAAGTTTCAAGTTTCTTTAATAGTTGTCATACAGAAGTACAGAATACTTTTATACAAAATGCTTCTTACTGTTACGCTCCAGAGACTGTGCTAGACAAGATAAGTATCAAATAACATAGTATAGCATGTAAATTAGAAGTAGAAAATGAGGTCACAGTGTTCAGTATAGACATATGTACAGTACAATGTTCGATGCAGAATAGACGTAACTGAGTTACCATATAATATACAATACTATGCAGTGTACTAATATACAATACTATATAGTGCAAAGCAGAAATGGGATGAGGTACAATTTAGGTACAATTTACAGTAAGGT
Organism: Notolepis coatsorum; assembly: GCF_963971535.1. Taxonomy (NCBI): domain Eukaryota; kingdom Metazoa; phylum Chordata; class Actinopteri; order Aulopiformes; family Paralepididae; genus Notolepis; species Notolepis coatsorum. The sequence continues at coordinate 171,317,301 of NC_140168.1, forward strand.
GTACGAGTTGTAGTGCAATCCTTTATCAATAAATATAAAGTGTGGGGAGTGGGTGCTACAGTGTGTTTGTTTAAAGTGAGTGTGTGCTATAAAGTGTGTGGAGTGGGTGCTACAGTGTGTTTGTTTAAAGTGAGTGTGTGGGTGTGGATGTGTGTGCTATGTGCGTTTGATGGTTGTTGTTGTGTAGTGTTCATTGTTCGTTTAGCAGCCTGATGGTCTGGGGATAGAAGCTTCTTCTGAGTCTTTCTGTGCTCGCCTTGAGACTCCGGTATTGCTTGCCTGACCGCAGCAGTTCAAAGAGGCAGTTGTTCGGGTGACTGGAGTCTTTAATGATTCTCTTAGCCTTGCCCCTGCACCGCTTGTTGTAAATGTTCTGGAGGGTGGGGAGCCCCCCTCCAATTGTGCGTTCGGCTGAACGTGTCACTCTTTGTAGTCTGCTTCGGTCTTGTGCAGTGCTATTCCCAAACCAGGAGGTGATGTTGCCAGTCAGGATGCTCTCTATTGTACATGAGTAGAAGTTCTTAAGGATCTTCTGACTGACTTGGAACTTCCTTAGGCGCCTGAGGAAGTAGAGGCGTTGTCGTGCCTTCTTCACAACACTGTCAATGTGTGTGGTCCATGTCAAGTCCTCGGATATGTAGGCTCCGAGGTACTTAAAGCTGTTGACTCTCTCAACCGGTGCCCCGTCGATGCTGAGGGGGCTGTAGTCCTTGACCCCCGACCTCCTGAAGTCTACAATCATCTCCTTTGTTTTGCTGACGTTCAGGGAGAGGCTGTTTTCCTGGCACCATCCCGCCAGGACCTTGACCTCTTCCAGGTAGGCCCTCTTGTCGTTGGCAGAGATCAGGCCCACCACCACTGTGTCGTCAGCAAATTTGATGATTGTGTTGCTACTCCGCTGAGCCACACAGTCGTGTGTGTACAGGGAGTAGAGGAGGGGACTCAGAACATCCCTGTAGGCCCCTATGTTGAGGGTGATGGATGAGGAGGTGCAGTTGCCTGCTCTCACCACCTGGGGTCTGCCCGTCAGGAAGTCCAAGACCCACTGGCAGAGGTCATAGTTCAAGCCCAGGTCCCTGAGCTTGGCTATGAGTATGGAGGGGACTATGGCATTGAATGCCGAGCTGTAGTCGATGAATAGCATTCTCACATAGTTCCCCTTCCTCTTGTCCAGGTGTGATGCTGCTGTGTGCAGCACATGGGCTATGGCGTCCTCCGTGGACCTGTTGGGGCGGTATGCAAATTGCAGGGGGTCCATGTTGATGGGGAGGGAGGAGCAGATGTAGCCCTTTACTAGCTTCTCAAAGCACTTCATGGCTATGGAGGTGAGAGCTACAGGGCGGTAGTCGTTGAGGCAAGCAGGCTTGGATTTTTTGGGTACAGGGATAATAGTGGACTTCTTCAGGCAGGTGGGGATGACAGCCTGTTCTAAGGACAGGTTAAATATGTCAGTGAATACCGGGGCCAGTTGGTCGGCACAGACTTTTAGGACGAGGCCGGGGATGCCGTCCGGTCCTGCTGCCTTCCTGATATTCACTTTTTTAAAGTGAAATCTCATGCTCTGTTACCCTGAACCCTGAGTCTCCATCAGCAGCAGACCCCCCCCCCCCCCATTGCCGTGGCTTGTGGGCTGGTGTTGTTATTACCAGCATCAAACCTTGCATAGAAGGTATTGAGGTAATTTGCTAAGGAGATGTCACTGTTCAGTTTGAGGGAGGTGCCTTTGTAGTCTGTCATCGTTTTGAGCCCCTGCCACATAGCTCTGGAGTCAGCCTGTTCAAACTGGAGTTCAATTTTATCCCTGTAGCGCCGTTTGGCCTCTGTCACTGTCCTCCTTACGTTGTATCGCGCCACCTTGTGGTCATTCATGTTGCCTGCCACTAGGCCGTCGTTGTATGCTTTGGTGCGCGCTTTCAGAGCTTCACGGACGGATTTGTCTACCCAGGGTTTTTGATAGAGCTGGGCATAGATTAAATTTTTTAATCTAGATTAATCTACCTGCAATCCTGGAATTGATCTAGATTAATCTAGATTAAAATGGCTAAAAAAAAAAAAAGTCTGCCAAATGCATTCAAAATGTGTGTTCTACCCAAATAATTACCAGAAGAGGAGATTTATCCTCTCCTCTTCATCTGAGGAGTCACTAGCTGTTCTATCTCCTTGTTCAACAGCATGAACATGTCTCTTCTTTTTGTAATTTCCAGTGTTTCTTTTAAAACCAGATTTATCGTAATTTTCTGTGCCCTTCCTTTGATGCCATTAACATTGTTACACTGATATTGACAGCTCTCTCCAGTGTCAAATCACTCTCTGTCAGTAGTTTCTTCTGTGCACCTTCATTTCTTAATCCACACACAAACCTGTCTCTCAATGTGTCTTTTAGTGAATCTCTAAATTCACAATGCTGCTGACTGGTTGCTCACACACAGACTGCTGCAGAAGCAGGTTTCTCAACAAATTCAGTGCAAGCTCAGTGTAACGGTCCCATGAATGAAGAGAACACTGAACAGCTACTACAGTCTCAGGTCCACATCCAAGAGAACACTGAACAGCTACTACAGTCTCAGGTCCACCTCCAAGAGAACACTGAACAGCTACTACAGTCTCAGGTCCACATCCAAGAGAACACTGAACAGCTACTACAGTCTCAGGTCCACATCCAAGAGAACACTGAGCAGCTACTACAGTCTCAGGTCCACATCCAAGAGAACACTGAACAGCTACTGTCTCAGGTCCACATCCAAGAGAACACTGAACAGCTACAGTCTCAGGTCCACATCCAAGAGAACACTGAACAGCTACTACAGTCTCAGGTCCACATCCAAGAGAACAATGAACAGCTACGGTCTCAGGTCCACATCCAAGAGAACACTGAACAGCTACAGTCTCAGGTCCACATCCAAGAGAACACTGAACAGCTACTACAGTCTCAGGTCCACCTCCAAGAGAACACTGAACAGCTACTACAGTCGGAGTACAGCTCAATACACACAATTGTTAAGGAGATGCAGACCAGAGAAAGACGTTTGTCTTGTTTACATCAGGGTCTCCCATTTTCATTTCATATTGCTCCACATTGTCATCAAACAGTCCAATATTTCCAATAACCCAAGCCATTTCTGTTGTAAACACTCACGATAGTCCAGTCGATCCTTCCTTTAGTGTGTAAAGTGGATTTACTCCTCTTGTAGATGTTTTCAAGTGCCGTCCGAGTAACGTGAGCTAACATGCTAACTCGCTAAGCTAACGTTAATAATGTAAACAAAGCTCTCAACGGACTTCTTCTTTCTTGCATTGCGCAGATTCAGACGTCCTCATCGCCGAATTGTGTTATATCCTGAGGACTTCTTAACCTCACCTGTATAACAATGATTACCGGACCACTAAAGTTACTTTAGTTTAACACATTATTCTGACTACAGCTCCGGTACATACGTGCAATCACTTCCGGGCACCACAGCTGTGAACTACGGCAAGTATTTAAGGACAATACAGACCCAACGTTGAGAAAAAGATTAACGGCGTCAATTATATTATCGTGCGATACTAGTCTCGCGTTAATGCAGCACGTTAATGCCGTTAACGGCCCAGCTCTAGTTGTTGATTTGGGTAAACTCTAATTGTGGTAGTGGGGATTGTTTCTTCTCAGTGGACTTCTCAGTGGACTTCTTCAGGCAGGTGGGGATGACAGCCTGTTCTAAGGACAGGTTAAATATGTCAGTGAATACCGGGGCCAGTTGGTCGGCACAGACTTTTAGGACGCGGCCGGGGATGCCGTCCGGTCCTGCTGCCTTTCTGATATTCACTTTTTTAAAGGTCCGCCTCACCTCATGCTCTGTTACCCTGAACACTGAGTCTCCATCAGCAGCAGACCCCCCCCCCCCCCATTGCCGTGGCTTGTGGGCTGGTGTTGTTATTACCAGCATCAAACCTCGCATATAAGGTATTGAAGTAATTTGCTAAGGAGATGTCACTGTTCAGTTTGAGGGAGGTGCCTTTGTAGTCTGTCATCGTTTTGAGCCCCTGCCACATAGCTCTGGAGTCGGCCTGTTCAAACTGGAGTTAAATTTTATCCCTGTAGCGCCGTTTTGCCTCTATTACTGTCCTCCTTACGTTGTATCGCGCCACCTTGTGGTCATTCATGTTGCCTGCCACCAGGCCGTCGTTGTATGCTTTGGTGCGCGCTTTCAGAGCTTCACGGACGGATTTGTCTACCCAGGGTTTTTGATTTGGGTAAACCTTAATTGTGGTAGTGGGGATTGTTTCTTCCACCAAAGTACGAACAAAGTCCAGCACTGTCTCCGTGTAGTCTGTGCACTCAAGCGCAGCTTGGAGCGTCTCCTCTGACGTCACATCCCATTTCTGCACCTCTCGCGAGACTACAGGTGTGCTCTTGATTTTTTGTTTGTACTTTGGAGAAAGAAAGATGGCCGCATGATCAGACTTCCCAAAGCCACTAGCAGAATGAGCCTTGTATCCACCCTTGAATTGCGTGTAACAGTGGTCTAAAATGTTACCGCCTCTGGTGTTACAAGTCACATGCTGATAGAAGTCAGGCAGTGAGGCAAGAGAATGAGCTAAAATTATCGAATCATCAACATATCAAAGTGTAGAAAACCGAGGGCAAATCCCCAGCGTCCAGCAAGGAGCCTGAGAATAAAAGCAACCTTCAATGACTAAGCAATAAGGTCTTCCAGGAGAGAGATGTTTACAACGTGCCAAGATACGAGCCATAACGTCTCGCACATTGAAAGTGAGATGTGATAAAGACTCTCAGCCTATACAGGACCCCATGAGAGCCGAGAGAAATAAAAAAGAGACTTGAATAAAAGCCTCCAAGACCTCCGACCCCTCAATGTCTTGACAAAACACTGTAACTCAATCAAAGAGAGTTACACAGCTATACAATAGCAGCGAAAACACCCCCTGAGAGAACAAGAGAGAGAGAGCGAGAGAGCGAGAGAGCGAGAGAGAGGGAGACATTCAGCTTTAGATGAGTTTCATCCCCCCCCCGGACGGGCTCACTCAATACGGTGTACGGGAGGTTCTGAAAGGTCAGCGTGTAGCTTTGTGAGGAGGAGGACGTCCTCTCCAGGGGCTCGCGGGGGCAGGGGCTCGCTGACCGGACTGCCGGAGGAAGCTGTTTACTTCCAGGACAGGCTGTGGTCGGGCGTGCCCTTTCCCCCGTCTCCGCCTGCCACCTCATGGGAAGCAGCCGCGCTTGTGAAGAGACGGACAATAGTGTTGCTTCGTGAGGCAGATCGCAAGTTCTAACTAGGGTTGGGTACCGAACTCGGTACTTTTAAATGGTACCGATCGAATTACATCGGTACTACAGAGTACGGATTCACGCTAGATCAATCGGTACCAAAATTCGGTACCTTTACATATTTAGTATAGAGGAGTGTAATATTACTAGAGGGAGCCTTTTCCACAAATATATATATATTACTGTCCCATCTCTTGGGTCTTTGGATGGCGAGATAATGTTGATATTTAAAAACATAATACATGATCATGAGATTTATTTTGTGTGGTGTGTTACAACAATAAATAACAAAATGTTCTAAATAAATAATGTTGAAATTGAGAGATTAAAAAAAAAAAAAAAAAACATTTTACAACTGAAATAAAAAACTGTTTTATTACAAAAAGAGTTAAGTACCGAAAAAAGGTACCACTGGGTACCGATACCGAATTCCAGGAACTGGTACTGGTACCGGTATCGGTATCGGTTCAAATGTGAATGGTGCCCAACCCTAGTTCTAACACTGTATGGTAGGTTCAGCACTCCAAATGCCAGACCGTGTTCTAATGCTGTATGGAATGTTCAGCATTCTACATTCTTATGGACTTTTGATCATTTGACAATCTTTTTTATTCAATAATTTTTTACACAAATTTTGTCGGAAGTCATGTCAAATGGCTAATTTGCATGTTTCTCATCAAACATGTTGGTTCTTTTGTCCCATCTTCCTAAACAATGTATTGTCTTGCATAGTCTGTATGGGGCTTGTTTGGTGTATACACTGCTGGTTAGCTGCCTATAGTGAATGGGTCAGTCAGTAAATAAAATGTTGCCTACAAAACAACGGGACTGCGGTGGTTCTGTTTGTATTGCTCCTGGCTGTTCAAACTAATTTTACCATGTGAGAGAGAGGAAAGTTGGTTAATTTCCACAAACTACCAGTGAAAAAAACAGTGTTGTTGGCACGTTGGCTCAGGCTGGCTGCACTCAGGCGGCGCAACCAGCCTGTTGGACAGGGAAGGAGGATCTGCAGCGAACACTTCATTGCCTCGGATCATGTTGTTGGGGTGGGATGTTTGTCCAGAAGACCACTAATCAGCTGAAGCCGGACGCGGTTCCCTCAGTCTTCGACAGACAGACCGGCCCAGGCAGTTCAGCGTTGCGGAGCATTCAGCCTGCTGGCTACCTAGATCCACTTCAACCAGCGTCGCGGAGCATTCAGCCTGCTGGCTACACAGCTTGTCGGTGTGCTAATAGCCTCGGCAAGCTAACGGTAGCTGGCTACACAGCTTGTCGGTGTGCTAATAGCCTCGGCAAGCTAACGGTAGCTGGCTACACAGCTTGTCGGTGTGCTAATAGCCTCGGCAAGCTAACGGTAGCTGGCTACACAGCTTGTCGGTGTGCTGATAGCCTCGGCAAGCTAACGGTAGCTGGCTACACAGCTTGTCGGTGTGCTGGAGCCTCGGCAAGCTAACGGTAGCTGGCTACACAGCTTGTCGGTGTGCTGGAGCCTCGGCAAGCTAACGGTAGCTGGCTCCAGGCTATTAGCACATCGACAAGCTGCTGGAGCTCCCGACGCTCGGCTGGTTGAAGTGGATCTAGGTAGCCAGCAGGCTGAATGCTCCGCGACGCTGAACTGCCTGGGCCAGTCTGTCTGTCGAAGACTGAGGGAACCGCGTCCGGCTTCAGCTGCAGATCCTCCTTCCCTGTCCAACAGGCTGGTCGCGCCGCCTGAGTGCAGCCAGCCTGAGCCAACGTGCCAACAACACTGTTTTTTTCACTGGTAGTTTGTGGAAATTAACCAACTTTCCTCTCTCTCACATGGTCAAATTAGTTTGAACAGCCAGGAGCAATACAAACAGAACCACCGCGGTCCCGTTGTTTTGTAGGCAACATTTTATTTACTGACTGACCCATTCACTATAGGCAGCTAACCAGCAGTGTATACACCAAACAAGCCCCATGACGTCAGCCATGACGTCAGCAACAAAATGGCGGCGCCCATGTTGAAAACAGGGATATTATATTTGATTTTTCAGACAAATAAGATAGATTTCACATTTGATTATAGAACCCTGTCTTACACAAGGTACACAACAAACAAACTAGGATCACATTGTTCACTGCTTCATCTCCACTTTAATGTTGAGTATTTTCTTTTAGGGAACTTTCTACTTTTACTCCACTACATTTACCCATCAGTTACTAGTTACTTTGAAGAAAATGATTTTGCATTGAAAACATAATATATACAAAATAAAAAATGTATGAAGATTATATACTTTCACATTTGAAGCCTGTGAACTTCAAGAGGACGTAATCAGAGAAGCGTCACTGTGGACCACATACCACTTTAACACAACATTTAATCAGAGCAGCATAACTGGACCAAATATCACTTTAACATAACCTTTAATCAGAGCAGCATAACTGGACCACATACCACTTTAACATAACCTTTAATCAGAGCAGCATAACTGGACCACATACCACTTTAACATAACCTTTAATCAGAGCAGCATAACTGGACCACATACCACTTTAACATAACATACGGTTATCCTATAACCACAGTTATATGAGTATAGCGAGTGCTCTACACTCTAGTGGAACCCTATCCCTTATCAATCTAATACTGAATAATTTTCTTCACATGTACACACCCATCCACCTGGCCACACCCACATCCGCTCCTCTACATAAGCGGGGTCGTGGCCATACTAACAGCTCCTTCCCAAGTCTTTCACCACCGAAGGCGAAGACCACAGGGTCCTCAGTGAGTCAGTGCAGAGCGCTCTCTATACTCATATAACTATGGTTATAGGATAACCGTATGTTATATATCGTATAGCTTACGCTCTGCACTCTAGTGGAACACAGGAGCTGAGCAGAGCGGAAGCTTGACAAATGTACCCGCTGAGGCCCCCCTCAACCATCAAAACTGGGGAGGACCCGAGCCCCCGGACCCCCCTAGAGGGGGACGGGAGGGAATCGGATCCGACTGTGCGAAGAGGGTTTAGCAACTCAATGCACAGGGTGAACAGATCGTGGGACTTACCTTCACACAGAAGGACCTGTGACTACTCAGGCGCGCATCCCACATGCCACTAGGGAACGAAAAAAAAAACAAAAAAAAAACGTTACAGCCCCTAACATCACGGGGTCAAAGGTCAATAACCCAACCCTGTGGCAAGGCCATAGCAGCGGAGCGCGGAGGAGGACCCAGCCCCAGGAACAGCCTGAGGGTCAGGACCCCCCGGAAAGGAGGCCTGGTGAGGCCAACGATGCCATAGCATCGAGACCCCACCAGACGGTCACTAGTGACACCACCCCCCACATCGCCAGCGTATCGGACAGGGCCCAATCCAAGAGCAGGCCCTTCCCCCCTACAGCACGCCGCCCTGAAGCACTCTACAGAGACTACACCCCCACAACACTGTGGGGCCAGTCGGCGCACCGGGGAAACAACCCCCAAAGAGGTTGATCCCTCAATCCAGGCAACAGGTCAAGAGCATAACTCGACCTGTGCCCGGAGGGGTTTATCAGTTCACCCCCTTATGACCCCATACCCCGGATACGATGAAAACAAACAAGCAGCGCATGATACCAGTTTACCTAGCATGCTACATGAAAAGCGTATATCCACTAGGATAAGCTCAACCATTGCACGCCAGCTACAGACGATAAACTCGTTTGTGAAAACGGGTTTTTATACAAGGCTTTAGGCTCATGTGCAAACACGTCACCCGTGTTTACATACTTCACCAAGTAAAGAGAAAACACAGACGTTTAAAGAGAGGGTCAAAGACCTCGGTACAAGCTACATATGTGATTACTTCTGTAGGCTAACATTCTAACCTGGTTGTGGACTCGATGCCATGTTTCCCAAACGTAACAGAATACACACAACCCCCTCAGATAAAAAAGGTAAAGTTCACTCCTACTACTGCAAAAAGAACACAGTCTTCTTCATGAGGGAAGACAAGTCTTTCGACCAAGTGCTAGCCACAGGCCTTGCTAAGCACACATGTATAGCGACCAGAACACAATTTTCAAGAAAACTGTCCTACTCCCTAAGCAACCACACAACCCCACAGCTAGGTGAGGGTTATACATCGTATCCCCAATATATAGTGAATAAACACACATTTTGTAACAAAAAACAGTCCCTCACCAGGAGGGACTTTTTTATTTAATAAGAAAATCATATGTTGGGGGGGGGGGGGGCAGGGGTAAACAGGGGAGTCACTAGCGGCGCCTGCCGCGTGCAGAGCGCTGTTTGCCCCTAGGGGGAGCCGGCCCGGAGGAACGGTTCTGGGGAGCCTGGTCACAACGATCCCTACCGTCTACCTCCGGGTGTGGGGCGGCTGGCTGCAGCGGACAAGGCACTCCCTCCACTCCTGGCCTTCTTCGCCGAAGGTCCAGCAGCGGCGGCGGTGGTGGCAGAGGCAACGGTCGCGGTCCTCTGCCGGTGTTCTTTCTTCCGGACATCACCGGTGGCATCAGGTCGGGGAAATGGGGTTGGAGCACAGAGCGCTCCTCCTCCATCTCTCTGCAGGCTGCCGTCATCTGCTGCATGGCCGACCCGAATAGCCCAGCATCGGAGAGGGGGGCCATGAGCAGCGGAATCCTCCTCTGTTCCGGCACCCGCGCCTGCTCCAGCCAAAGGTGGCGCTGGGAGAGAGTGGCCAGGGCGCGCTCCTTCCCCGCGGCTATCGCCTGCAGCTGGGTTAGGTGCAGGATGGCTCCAGCCGCCTGGGCGTGAAGGTATTGTTGACGGTCATCCAATACCGACCCACCCGCCATCAGCCCCGACATGTAGCACGCTAGCTGCGCGATGTTGGAGGTCGCAGCTAGGCTCTGAGTCGCGGCGATGTACACCTGGTCACTCCAATTAGCCAACTGCCTAGCCGATTTCCCTTGGGGAACCGGCTTTCGCAACGGCTCCCACACCATTTCGAGACAAAGTATGGATGCCATCGGGCTATCAAGCCGAGGCACCCCGTCCTTTAGCCCCTGGACCAAACCCACCACCCGCGTGACTGGCACGTAGGCGGGGGTAAGGCCAACAATGCGGGAGATTACCTGTCCCTGTGTCACGTAGGCCTCCATCGATGGGAAAAATGGGCAGACAACGCCCGTCTCTCTCACAGGACGACGTTGCCAGAGATGACCTATCATGTCATCAGGAACAGGTGCTGGCAGTGGCTGCGGCAATGCCACGCCATTAGCGGCTGCGGCGGCCACCATGAGCTTGGGGAACAAGGCAAGCAACTCCCCTTGCGTACCTCCCTCCACGTCACTCGCATCCCTCACGTACAGGAGGCTGCCACGGGCGCCACCATCCGATGCGGCAGATAGCTGGGCATCTTGTCTCAGGGTCGGAGGTTCTAACCCAACCCTGGAGTACAAGGGACCCCAAGGAGACGCAACACTCCCTGCCACTCACCGAGGGGGAGAATGATACGTCTACTGGGGCTTCGAACAAGAGAGCTCTCGCCCCCTCCATATAATCCTCAGTCTCCATCGGAAATGGAAACGAGGCAAGAGAACTCTCGTCCGGCTCCAGCACAACATCAAAGCCTGGCCGTTCGCCCCTGCTGCTCGCCGCCTTACGACGAGAGCGGGCTGAGGCAAAGAGTCTGCGTCGCAAATCCCCTGCCACCAGAGGAGCTGTCGGCCTATCGGCCGACTGTCCACTGGCAGGGGAACCAGGGCCGGAACCAGGCCATCTCACGGGGGATGGAGGCTCAGCGGCCCCTCGGGGAGGCAAACTCACCACCGGGCGCCTCCCGGGCGTATCTGGCTGCCACGATCGCGGAGCCAGAGACGCCCCACGACTCACGGAGGACGCGGCAATGGATAAGCGCTGGTGAAGGGTGACATTGCGAACGTCCAAACCCTCTGAAGGTGCAAACATTATGTCTTAGCTTTTCTTGTACATTTGTGAGAGAGAGAAAAATAACCCTAACCCTAATAAAGAAACTTGAAACTTGGACCACATACCACTTTAACATAACCTATAGAGGTCAATGGATACACAAATGTCATGTAGAATGTGTACTTTTACTTTAGATACTTAAGTACATTCAATAGCAAATACTTCTCTACTTTTACTTAAGTCGAATTTGAATGGAGGACTTTTACTTTTACCAGAGTACTCATTTAGTACTCAGTAGGGATGCTCGATATTGGCTTTTTTACCGATATTCCGATATTGTCCAACTCTTAATTTCCGATACCGATATATGCAGGGTTTCCCCCCCCAAAAAACTGAATAATTTCAGGTAATTAACATTACTTATTACATGGCGTTTTAACATTCGCCGAAATGCTTGATTGTGATTGGTCAATAGCGCTCGTCGTAATAGAGTAATAACGGACCTCTGCCGAGCAATAATGGCCGCTGTTCGCAGCTGTTCGCAATCAAGCCCACTGACACACACTGCAGCAGTGCAATCAGTCCACACACCTGCCGGCGATAATAATAACTTTATTTGGGCTGACAGCGGACGGAGCCACAGAACAACTGCGTCTGCATTTGATCTCGTCTTGTCGATAATGTAAAATGAATTAGGTATATTGTTAGTAAGTTAGCCATGTAATAAGCGGGATAATGTATAGCCTATACTCGGTCATTGTCGCAAAATAATTGACCTTCACTACGTTTAAAACACCTCGGCGATGCGCCTCGGTATTCTAAACTCCGTGTCGGTCAATTATTTTGCGACAATGACCTCGTATACATAACATAAACATATCTCTTGTTGTGGAATTAACACAACATTATGCATACTTTTGACAATAAATAAAATCAGAATTTGTTCTTACTTGCTTGCCTGGGTAAATAAAGATAATAGAAATGTAAAAAAAGAAAGATTATAATAATCTTGTTTTTTTTCCCGATAACGATATTTTCCGATATCACATTTTAATGCCAATATCGGCCGATAATATCGGTAGGCCGATAATATCGGACATCCCTAGTACTCAGTGTTTCTACTTTTACTTTTAAGTAAAGGAACTGTGTACTTCTTCCACCACTGCGTATACATGGAGTATACCGTGTGCTCATTGCAGGGGGGACGTGGCCAGAGTTGAATGCACCATTGAGAGGGAGAGCGTTACCCAAAGGTTCGGGGAGTCCAGCCACTGCCGCAGGGGCAGTGGAGGACAGCTGGGAGACGGGCCTCACAGGTTGGCCCCACAAAAAGGGCTTTGGACATTCTCAGACGTATTCTAGAAAGAGGGAGACGGCTCTCATTGTGATGTTCTCCGGGAGAAGGGCCCTCGTGGCGGGTGACTACAAGTGGGGTGACCTTGGCGATACAAGAGCGTGCATTGTTGTCGTGCGTGGAACACAAGGCTACCCCCCCCCCCAGCTACAAGGGCAGAGCCATACATAGAACGCATGAGTCCTAGACCTTTTGATGTGTTTGATCGTTTTTATCAGTCCCGTTTTTATCAGTGCCGTTTTTATCAGTCCTGTTTTTATCAGTTTGAAATGAAAGGGCATCTTTCGTTCCCCCCTGATGCAAATTAAATAGTTCCCGATTCATATTAAAATCAAACCTCGCCTCCTCTGGTAATAATATAATTGTGCGATATGTTATCTTGCAGCATTAGCCAATAATCCTTAATTTCTAATAATCAACTTTTTAATTAAAAGTTGCCATCTTAATTAAACATCTAATTAAACCGGGGACGTGGGGGCGTCGGTGATAAACGGGGGGGGGTTGTCTATATGACACGCTAACATTGTGTACCGACTATAACACAAGCCTGTTAAATAAACATTTACTGATGTTCCGATATGCATGTAGGCCAGAAAAACTAGAAAATAATAAACCGTGCGCATCCTGAATCGCCCACCCCCCCCCCCCCCCCCCCCCCCCCCCCCCGCCCCCCCCCCCCGCGCGCACCGAATACAACAGCAGCTGTGGCGGTTCGTTCCCCCGTAATCTTATCAGATAGAGGCACTAGGCCCTTACATCCTCTGACAAAGAGCAAGCAGCTGGTGGAGCCTTTTCTCCGTCGCTTGAGAAATGAACTGAGATGCTGAAGCTGATAATCTGGCCCTATTGATCGCTGAGGCACTCAGACAGCGAGCTGAGAGAGAGAGGAGAGAGAGAGAGAGAGAGAGAGAGAGAGAGAGAGAGAGAGAGAGAGAGAGAGAGAGAGAGATAGAGAGAGAGAGAGAGATATATAGAGAGAGATAGATAGATAGGAGATAGAGAGAGAGAGAGAGAAAGAGAGAGAGAGAGAGAGAGAGAGGAGAGAGAGAGAGAGAGAGAGAGAGAGAGAGAGAGAGAGAGAGATAGAGAGAGAGAGAGATATATATAGAGAGAGATAGATAGATAGAGAGATAGAGAGATAGAGAGATAGAGAGAGAGAGAGAGAAAGAGAGAGAGAGAGAGAGAGAGAGAGAGAGAGAGAGAGAGAGAGAGAGAGAGAGAGAGAGAGAGAGAGAGAGAGAGAGAGACTGATGCCCTTGCTAACTGGCGCTAACGGCTAATTCTCAGTCTGCGTTGCCGTTGTAATACGGAAGGGTCCCCCTCCGTTATCTGCGGCCCTGCGAAGATTGATTTAGATCCTTGGAGTACAGCACTCACAGACTCTAGGGCTTCTAGCGGCAGACACGCTCCTAATGCTAATGTTAGCGGCTAACGATGAAGAAGCTGAGAGCCATGTGACACTGTGTGATTATCTGCTGTGGAGATTATTTTAGATGTTAACCTGTTAAACTGCAGCCCTATTTTCAGAAAATCTGCCTAGTACATGCCCAAGTAAATGGAAGATTGCTCCACTTTCGACAAGGTCAATTAGCATGTTCTTGGTATCTAGGAACATCCATGGACCTCGGGGAATGTATTCCCAGTGTCAGAAATATTGTGTCTGTTACTATGCTTGAGTCAATTGTGATGAAACAAAGGAGAATATAAATTACAATTTTTCTTTGCATCTCAAGTTCAAGTTTCAAGTTTGTTTATTATTTGTCACAACAAAATACAGAATACTTTATGATGTAATGCTTGTTTCTGTATGAGCCCCTGAGAGTGTGCTACATACACTAAAAAAATAAGTAGTAGGTAAAGGAATGTTTCAGTCAATAATATACATATATACAATACAGAGTAAAATGAGTAACAGTGAGGTACAATGCAGAAATGAGATGAGGTACAAAACGTTGACGGTGAATAACACCATGCTAACATTGAGTTTGGAGGAATTTCGCTCACTGAGCTCTGAGACCAGTCAGAATTGTGTGATGATACAGGGGAGAGATTAGAGGCTTGTGTGTGTACTGTGTGTGTGTTGTGTGTACTCTGTGTGTGTGTTGTGTCTGACTAGGGTCCTTTAGGCTCTCATTAGCCCAGCCTTGGCTTCATGTGGGATTACATCAGCTTAACCCGGAGACATTGACAGTGCCGAATTGATCTGTGGAAACACCATCATTAGGACTCCGATCGATATCAAATATCGCCACACTTAGAAACTCCTCATCAAACCATGGACATTCGTCTCATCATCGTAGCAATGAGAAGTAACACTAACTAAAGTGGGGGTTTGGAATTGGGTATAGGTATGAATTGAAATACATTTGTTTTTTCCTTTTAAAAGCTGGATTGGCCACTGAGCAGAATTTTTTCCATTTGGCGTAGAAGCGGGTGGTTCTGACACGCGAGACCAGAGGCTAATGAATATAAGCCAACGCGCGCTCTCGCAAAGAACTCTGAGCCACGTCGAGATGCCATCTGCACGTTCTCGACCTGGTTAGCTTAAAACTGCGTTCTTTCACAGAGGAAGACCCCTGGCGCTGTGCCAAGCGCAGTCTGTCTCTCTCTCTCTCTTGGCTTGGAGCCGGCTGAAAAAAATGTCCGCGAGAGGAGTGGTCAACGGCAAAGGCTTGCAACATCCACAGTTCTGCCTGGGGGGGGGGGGGGGGGGGGGTAGGGTAGGAATGGAATGGAATACAATTAATCAACATTTGATTCATAAAATAATAATACAAAATAATAAAACTGGTTACATGTGCTGTATCACAAGGAATTTAGTTTCTTGTCGTTTCACTTGAGATTTGAAATGCGGACATAGATGTTGACGTACATGTTGATTTAACAATCTCAAAACTGTGACGGAGTGTGTGTGAGGTTACTGTTACACTAACTGCTTTTTAACCGAACAGCAAGACAAGTTTTCAAAAATGTATAGTTTTTTTTAGGCGGCTGGGTGGCGCAGCGGACTAAGTAGAATTCTGTTTAATTAATCAGAGATAGTAGAAGTAGACATCTTTATTGTCATTGCACAATACAGTACAACGAAATGTGTTTGTGAAGCACCTAAAAGAACGATACCTACTGTACATACTGTACACACACTACCATGAGACCAGTTGTGTGATGATACAGGGGAGAGATTAGAGGCTTGTGTGTGTATGTTGTGTGTGTGTGTTGTGTCTGACTAGGGTCATTTAGGCTCTCAGGATTGGAGATATATAACTTTGCTTGGAGCCAGCGGGAGGAGTGGTCAAAGCAAAGGCTAGCGACAGTTCTGTACCCATACTCACTAGCATACATACATTAGTGTACCCATACTCACTAGCATACATACATTAGTGTACCCATACTCACTAGCATACATACATCAGTGTACCCATACTCACTACCATACATACATCAGTGTACCCATACTCACTATCATACATACATTAGTGTACCCATACTCACTATCACATTCATGTACCCACACATACCCTCTGCTACACATTTATTCACAAGAACATTAAAAAGGTAAAAAATAAATAAATAAAGCATTGCAAAACACACCACATCCAGTGGCGGCGCCAGAGAATTGGCATTGGGGGAGCTCTGGGGGGGCTGGATTGTTTATAGCAGGTGCTAATGAATTTTAATGCAACAAACAATAACAAACAAAATAACGGCTAATATAGGCTACATCATTGAAAATGCACGTTACTAAATGTTTAGCGTTATACACCAATGCAAGCATAAATGTATAGATATAGCAGTACTGTCTATCTGTATGTCATGTATGTCATATATGTTATGATGAATTGAAAATGGGGGACCCTGATGTAAACAAGACGAAAGTCTTTCTCTGGTCTGCATCCCCTTAACAATTGTATGTATTGAGCTGTACTGTACTGTACCCATTCTGCAATATGTTAATAAACTTTTCAATCAATCAATCAATCAATCACCCAATAACCCAATAAAGCTCGACATTATATCAGGGGTGGTAATCTGACGCTTGTGCGTAAAAGGTCGCTCAGTCAGTATGATTACAATTTAAAACAACGCTTGAAAGAAAAGTAACCAAAGAAAAGGTGTAATATTTAAGATTTCGTTTCTACAAAGGGTATAGTAACGAAATATATATATATATCAGATAATGACAAACCACAAGGACAACGAAAACATAGCCTATAATAATATGACTACATTTCTGACATGCACCATTCATTCACCACGGTAACAGCCACCATGAGAGCAGTAGTCAACTGGGCACGGCGACCCTATACATTAAACTAGAAAGAAGAAGAAGACCCTACATTCCAGTGTGTGTGTGTGTGTCTGTGAGTGTGTGTGTGTGTGTGTGTGTGTGTGTGTGTGTGTGTGTGTGTGTGTGTGTGTGTGTAATGACAACGATGTTGTCAGCGGGAGCTTGGTGCTGGATTTTGCGAGAGCATGCAGCTGCAGAGCCGCAGAGCCAGCGGTGTTTTCAGGTCCGGTCTGGGGACCGCTTAGCAGCGCCCCCCACCCAACAGCTGAATTGCCAATGGCTGAATTGGAGTATTGCACAGTGCTGCATTGACAGTGCAATACTCCAATTCAGCCATTGGCTATTCAGCTGTTGGGTGGGGGGCGCTGCTGAGCGGTCCCCAGACCGGACCTGAAAACACTGCTGGCTCTGCGTCTCTGCAGTTGCATGCTTTCGCAAAATCAGTGCACCAAGTCGTTGGGAGGCGGATAATGTTGCCGTCTCTCTCTGCCAAATTTCTCAGTTCTTCGCTTGATATAATTAATACAAATGTCCAATATAACGGAATTCGTAATGTATTTTATATATAAATAAAAAAAAACATAACTGGGAGGGGGGGCTTAGAGGGGGCTAAGCCTTTTTCAGAGGGAGCTTAAGCCCCTGCTAGCCCCTCCCCCCCCGCCGCCACTGACCACATCACACATGGCTTCAAGCACATGTGCAAACTAAACAGTGAACATGGAGGAGCGACGGAACACATTAGATTTGATTGACTTTCAGATTTATGGGGTGTTTTATTCAGGGATACTGCCGGCCAAAAGAAAAAAAGAAAAGAGTCTGAGATTGTAATGCACACACGCACGCACGCGCACACACACACACACACACACGCACGCGCACACACACACACACACACACACACACACACACACACACACACACACACACACACACACACACACACACACACACACACACACACACACACACACACACACACACACACACACACACACACACACACACACACACACACACACACACACACACAGCAATGGGTAAGTGGGTTTTCAATTTCAGGCTAAGGCGCCACCCGCAGCAATAACAGCATGTAACATTGCAATACGCCAGGCGTTTAATGTCTGGACCAATTTCATGCCTTCCAAATGGCAACGTATCGATGGTACAGTACTGTCTAGGACATCAGCAAATAAATTGGACCACGCTCCTACTAGAGTGTGTGATAATGCCCTGCTTTTATTGGTATATATATATATGTTTGGTTAAACATACACATATGATACACATAATCCCGTACTAAAGATTTACACCATAATATACATCCCTGCGTAAAAAACACACTCATATTCCATTTTGTGGGGTTAACCCCGACGGAAGCCTCCCATGGAAAACGACCGGTAATCCCGTCGTGGTTCCCCGTGTTCAGCAGCGTACCGCTGGCGTGGTGATAACCTGCCCGACCAAAGGGCTAATGTAGCAAAGTGGAGGCGAGATCCTATCCCTGCTATCATCACAGTACTGTACCGCTGCCCCGCCACGGCTCCTAGACGTAATGGCCGTCATGAGGAGCGGTGATGGACTGGTGGTGTCACTGCTGATGGATGGGGCTTTGCCTGTGAGGGAGAGGGGGGGGGGGGGGGGGGTGGATGCACACGCACTGCTGCTGTCGTGTGTGAACCTCGTAACTCCCATCTCCCCCCAGGGGGTCCTCGAGGAGGTTCCAGGGTCCCTAGCAAAATGTATAAATGGACTGCATTTATAGAACGGCTTTCATCCAAATCGCTTTATGACTCATGCCTCACATTCACTCACACAGTCACTCACACAGTCACTCACACCGATGGCGGAGGCGACCACGCGAGGTGCCGATCCACTCACCGGGAGCAGTTAGGACGTTTAAGTGTCTCGCTCAAGGACACTTCGACATGCCGGCCAGGGAAGAGCGGGAGGGAATCGAACCGGAAACCTTCTAATTACCAGACGACCGTTCTACCTCCTGAGCCACCCGAGGCAACGAACCCACCCACCCCTGTGCTCTGTGTCAGGTAAGATACACCAGGTATGTGTGTCTCAGAGATGTGAAGAGATCCTAATTACTAGGGGTGGGAATCACCAGAGGCCTCACGATACGATACTATCACGATACTTGAGTCACAATACGATAGTATTGCGATACTAAATATATTGCGATATGCTGAGTATTGCGATATTAATATTGCAATATATTGCGATTTATTACCGTTTTTCAACTGCAAAGTAAAACTTTGTCAACATGTTTTATCTAATAAAATAAAGTTCAGTCTGTTCATCTCACTTCAATCATTTTTATTGCAGAACATGGTATTTTCTCAAGCAGACAGATGTCAACACTGTAATCTGTAAACTGAACTGTTTGTATTACAGTCATATTCCAACTTAACTGAATGCACATGTGTGTGTGTGTGTGGACTACTGTACAATTACAGGTATTGAAATTAACAATGCAACTTCCTTATACAATTTTTTTTTATGAATAATTAAATATCGATACTTGGCATCCCTGTATCGATACAGTATCGCCACGCAAAGTATCGCGATACTACTACGTATCGATCTTTCCCCCACCCCTATAACCCACCCACCCCTGTGCTCTGTGTCAGGTAAGATACACCAGGTATGTGTGTCTCAGAGATGTGAAGAGATCCTAATTACACTGTCTGTAGGGGGCACTCCTCATCGGTCAACCCAATCAAAACCCATTTAGAAAATCTTTAAAAAATGCATGGCCGCCAACCAAAACATCAGTTTTTTACCGATGAAGAGGCACCTTGTGGCGAAACGTTAGTTGTAAATAAACGCTATAATGTGGGGCGGCTGGGTGGCACAGCGGACTAAGCGCTCGTCACCAACGCGAGAGACACTGGTATCGAATCCGGTTGTCAGCGTTGCCTCCGGCTTGGCCGGCCGTCATACTGACTCAATTGGCAGAGTCAGCGGGTGGGAAGCCGGTGGGGTGGTATTCTGGTCGTTGTAAACAGCGGCTCCTACAGGTCGGTCAGGGCGCCTGCACAGCGAGGGAGGGAGATGGCGAGGGTAGTGTGACCTCCCACACGTTACACCTCACCAATGAGAGTCCTCGCTGGCAGGTGAAAAGATGCTGCAGGCTGTCTCCGCATGTGTCGGAGGAAGCATCTGATAGACTTCAGGGCTCCCTAGACCGACCAGTGGGGGGCACATGCGAGCAACGACCAGGAAGGGGAGGGGGGAATTGGCATAAGGACAAAAATTGGGATGGGAGAAAAACACAGAAAAACAGGAGAAGAAAAAGTGGATACAAAAAAAAAAAAACGCTATAGACCACTGCACTTTCGTGTTACATTGAGCTCATGGGAGAGAGAGCGGTGTATATAAGTATATTGGATCATGTCTATTGGATCATGTCTCCAGAACCCCCACAGCCGTAGCTACAACCACTTAATGTCAAGGCTCTCATCCACATTCATTCATTTTCTCTCCCCGCTCTCTTCCCCCATGAGCTCAGAATACCGGAAGTGTTGCGGTGGTCTACCGCCTTCTGTGTGTAACTCCATGCGCTCCACTATTTGGACTAAATCTCGGAGGTCTCTCCTCGACATCGGGGGGGAGGGGGGGGGGGGGTTGTCTTGATCCCTGAAACACCGATTTCACGGAGACACAAGGTTTACATCCGACGAGGATCAGCATGCAAAGCCACAGATGTGTTTACGTTCATGTGTGCATGCACACACTCTCCCTCTCTCTATATCACACACACACACACACACACACACACACACACACACACACACACACACACACACACACACACACACACACACACACACACACACACACACACACACACACACACACACACACACACACACACACACACACACACACACACACACACACACACAGGCTTGTCACTTGAGGGTTAACACCAGACGGCATCCATCACGCCACACCATTCACTCAGTCAATGGAGCGACGGGCGTCGTCAGACGGAGCACTTACTGTAATATATCTGCCGCTTCACAATGCCATTATAACTCGACCAATCATAACTAATGCCAGGGGGCTGCCAATCATCCCGCTGTTCACCGCCAGGGCCGTGACTCAGCGCATTCCCTCACCGGGAGGAGCCCTGTGACCACGGCAAAGAGGCGGGGGGTCATCCACGGTCATCAGCGCACCTGCTAATTTCTCTGTCTGTGTCAATATCATTCTAAAGAACGACGGTTGTTCTGGGCCGTTAGCTTGTAGAGGTGCTTCTGATGTGTGGTCTCAACCAGCTCTGCAGTGCTGAGAGCCGCGCCGCTCTACCCAGGCTGTGCCGAGAGCCGCGCCGCTCTACCCAGGCTGTGCCGAGAGCCGCGCCGCTCTACCCAGGCTGTGCCGAGAGCCGCGCCGCTCTACCCAGGCTGTGCCGAGAGCCGCGCCGCTCTACCCAGGCTGTGCCGAGAGCCGCGCCGCTCCACCCAGGCTGTGCCGAGAGCCGCGCCGCTCTACCCAGGCTGTGCCGAGAGCCGCGCCTCTCTACCCAGGCTGTGCCGAGAGCCGCGTCGCTCCACCCAGGCTGTGCCGAGAGCCGCGCCGCTCTACCCAGGCTGTGCCGAGAGCCGCGCCGCTCTACCCAGGCTGTGCCGAGAGCCGCGCCGCTCTAATGGACATGTACGGGTAGCCTTCGGGAGAGGTGTTAGTTGGACAATGCGTAGGCTACCCGTACATGTCCGCTTCCATTCATTGTGCTAAGCTAGGCTAACATGAAGCCAGATTGTACGTTCAGTAGAGGACACTGGTATCTATCTTCTTGTCTCTCTCTGGAGAAGGCAGTAAGCTAATTTCCCCAAATGTTCCTTTAAGTATCCAAAGTAAAAGTATGCATTTGATGTTTGTGTATTCCAGTGCTTGGGACTCGGAGCGTTCAAACCTCGATCCATTGACCTCTAAAAGTTATGTTAAAGTGGTATATGGTCCAGGTATGCTGCTCTGATTAAAGGTTATGTTAAAGTGGTATGTGGTCCAGTTATGCTGCTCTGATTAAAGGTTATGTTAAAGTGGTATGTGGTCCAGTTATGCTGCTCTGATTAAAGGTTATGTTAAAGTGGTATGTGGTCCAGTTATGCTGCTCTGATTAAAGGTTATGTTAAAGTGGTATGTGGTCCAGTTAGGGCTTGTGTCCATAGCGGACGTTTTATGAGTTGTCAGCTCCTTCCTGTCATTAATTTCTATGCTACAGGCGCAACAGGCGCGCTCCTCTTCCCAGCGCCGCGCCTCGCGTTTATGAGCTCTCGGCGGCAGCGTTTTTGGGCGGAGCGCTCCCAGCGCATAAAGTTGAAACTAGTTCAACTTTTGAAAAGGAGTGTGCTCATCAAGGTAATCAACATCGAGGAAGGGGCGGAGCCGCGGCAGTCGCGAGACCCAGGAAAACGATCTGAGCTTTTTTTCCCTTTTTTTCAAAGCGGTCCGCCTTGAAAAAAACGTCCGCTATGGACACAAGCCCTTATGCTTCTCTGATTAAAGGTTATGTTAAAGTGGTATGTGGTCCAGTTATGCTGCATTTATTCAGATACATGTAGTGGAGTAAAAAGTACAATATTTCCTTTGAACTGTAGTGGAGTAAAAGTATAAAAAGAATTGTTCCCTAAAATTTAAATACTCACGTAAAGTACAAGTAGCTCGAAATTGTAGTTAAGTACAGTACTTGAGTGAAAGTTGTAACTGAGGGGTTACAAAACCCGGACTGTATTAAAGATTGTTTAGATTAAACCACTACTAAATATTATTACTTGCCAGACAGTACAGTTAGTTAAATATGGCAGACACTCAATAGACGGCACGGGGACAAAGAGATCACGTTTACAGTATTTTAATAGCAATATCAATATACAACTGAATTAGTACGTTGCTCTTTTAATAGTGAATGATAGTAGAATGTCAGAGTATCAAAGTCAGGGGGAATGAATAATTCCTAGGTTAAGAATACTCGACCGGAGCTCTGCATGGAGTGAGAAGGCGATACAGGGCAAGCGAGGGGTATAGCTGGAGACAATGATTTCCCCCACGGAGTGGTAAGCTCCAGAGGAATTGAAGAATAGTCGGATACTCCTGCGGTCACTGAAGAAAAGGGGTTCTCGTACGGATCCAGTCCTTGTAATCCAAGTGCCCGATGGCAGGGTAATAGCTCGTAATCCAAAGCCCGACAGCAGTGATGATAGCTAGCTAGCTTCGTTGGTCCTAGAAGCTAGCCCGATGAAGGTGTTCAGGTGTAGTGAGATCCAAACGCCAATGGTCTTAACTATGCTCTTCTCCACGTTACTTTGCTTACACAAGTCACTATAATACACCAACAATGGTTCTACAATATTAGGGTCGTATCTAAGTAGCTACTAGCTATCCGTAACGATACACCGCGGGTAGGCTTCCACTGCTCACATGTCCACTCGTTCTGCTGTTAGGTTACTTCACCTCGTGTTCTGATACTCGTTACGTTAAGTTCACACACAGCTGCACATTAGATTAGGTTCACACTACGGCTGCTGCGCCTTCTACAATATATATACTCAGAGTATATATATATACTCTAGAATATATTTCTAGAGCGCAACCGAATTACTTGTCCGGAATCAATGCGCCGGCTAAGGGCATGTCTGAACTTGCCCGGACACGTCTTTGAACTTGTCTGGGGGGCGCGACTGCTGGCGCCGCCAATGTCAAGGGCGGTGTCCAATGAGGCGAGCGAATAATACTATGATTCAAACGGAAGCTTAAAGGTATATAGCTTATATATATAAATAATATACAAGTTATACAAAATAATAAACGTAGATTCTCAGTGTTAATCTGGCCCTTCAGAACAAAAGTACTTAGTTACTTTCCACCACTGGAAAGGGCGGGATATCAAACAAGCAAGGGAGGGATGAGCTCTCGGTCTTCTCAGTTATTGGGGAACATGGAATATAAGGGGAACGTCGAAGAACGGCCCGACCGTGTTTGGCTCGGTCGCTCGCTCTGTTGGTTGGTCCACAGACGTGTCCCCAGCCTCTGTTGGTTGGTCCACAGACGTGTCCCCAGCCTCTGTTGGTTGGTCCACAGACGTGTCCCCAGCCTCTGTTGGTTGGTCCACAGACGTGTCCCCAGCCTCTGTTGGTTGGTCCACAGACGTGTCCCCAGCCTCTGTTGGTTGGTCCACAGACGTGTCCCCAGCCTCTGTTGGTTGGTCCACAGACGTGTCCCCAGCCTCTAGCGGCCACAGTTTTCATCGGCTGACATTTGGCACAGAGACATGTGTGTTCATGCCAATTGGCAAAAAGGGTGTGTGGCAGTGGGAGTGGCCTATAACAAAAAGGAGCACAACTTCTAAACGGATTCACGTAACATGGCAACACTTTGTGGAGAGCTTGATCATGCAGCGAGGGGATACACACAGACACACACAGACACTTTCACTGGGTCGCCTGACTGATTTATATAAGATATCAGAAATAGTGCTGAAAGACACAGCAGCAGTGTGGGCTGAACTGGCTTCTTTAATGTTTGATTTACACATGAGCTAAGCGCTACACACACGCAGGGCCGGATATGCTGCAATTGCATAAAGCTTTGCATCGTTGCTTTGTGAATATGGGAAGGAAATTAATTAACTAGGTCAATAAGTCACTATACAAACAAACTGATTTACGCAACGTGTGCAACATTTAATATAAGCCTTATTTTAACGCACAACAGAATGGGGCAGCCGCGGCCCCCACCCCAAAATAACTTATAATAATAAATCAGAAAATAATAATAACATATTTGCCTTATGGTTTTGGTCTACCTCTTTGAAGAAAGTCCGGCAACTGTCCAAAATCCAATAACAAAGAACTTGGCCATAACGTAGGCTAATAATAAACCATCTTGGCCCATTCAGGGCAAGGGTTATGCCTAATGCCTGATTGGCCAACTTTGGCCTGCCCCACCGAAGACCGCACGGCACGCAAAAACAATCACAGACAGAGGGAGTATGTGTGTGTGTTTTGTGTGTGTGTGTGTGTGTGTGTGTGTGTGTTGTGTGTGAGTGTGTGTGTTTTGTGTGTGTGTGTGTGTGTGTGTGTGTGTGTGTGTGTGTGTGTGTGTGTGTGTGTGTGTGTTTTGTGTGCGTCACCTTGTGCAGTCACACAGACGCTTCAGCAAGGAGCGTAGACTGTAGGACTAGGTCGCACAGCCAAAAAATGTCAAATTATAAAAAGAGAGAAAGAGGGGGAGGCTGGGTAGCGCAGCGGACTAAGCGCTCGCCTACCACCGCAGAGACACTGGGATCGAATCCAGCTGGTACCTCCGGCTTGGTCAGTCGTCCCTACTAACACAATTGGCAGTTAGCGGGTGGGAAGCCGGTGGGGTATGTATCGTGGTCGTTGTAAACAGCGACTCCTACTGGTCGGTCGGGGCGCCTGCTCAGCAGGGGAGGGATCTGGGGGAGGTAGTGTGATCCTCCCACGCATTACACTCCCCCAGTGAGAGTCCTCGCTGTCAGGTGAAAAGAAGCGGCTGGCTGACTCCACATGTATCGGAGGAGACATGTGATAGTCTTCACCCTGCCTAGGCCGGCAAGTGGGGGAAAAATGCGCGCAACGACCAGGAAGGGAATTGGCATAACGACTAAATTGGGGATGGGAGGAAAATACGGAAAAATAGGGGGGAGAAAAAATATGTCAAAAAAATTAAAAGAGAGAGAGAGCAGGGAGCAGCCCGGCCCGGCCCAAATGATCTCTTTAACCCTTTCACTGCCACGCGACAGCCGGTTAACCCTTTCACTGTGACAATACAGAAGGTTAGCCCTTTACTATCACACAATTACTATTAGCATCCGCGGAGCTAATGATGCTAATGATGGAGCATCGCCGTCGATTGTGTGATAGTAAAGGGCTAACCTTCTGTCGTGTGGCAGTGAAAGGGTTAAAAACAAAGCCCTAGCCGGCCCGAACCCGGCAGGTCAGGTCGGGCCCAGTCGGGCTCGTGGCAGGGATGCAGACCTCTAGTTTCCGGCCCTCCTATATAATGAACAAAAATGCTGTTTACTTTAAGAGTCAACACAGAGCGCCATTTCTTCTGTATCACTTGAGTGAGTGAAACAGTATACGGCTGCTTACAAAGGAGGCATCTTGATAACATGAAGGAGATCGAGTGCAGCCGCTCAGCGTCTCTGGGACGGATCCTCTCATCTCTCCCCGTCTCTGGGTCGGATCCTCTCATCTCTCCCCGTCTCTGGGTCGGATCCTCTCATCTCTCCCAGTCTCTGGGTCGGATCCTCTCATCTCTCCCCGTCTCTGGGTCGGATCCTCTCATCTCTCCCCGTCTCTGGGACGGATCCTCTCATCTCTCCCCGTCTCTGGGACGGATCCTCTCATCTCTCCCCGTCTCTGGGACGGATCCTCTCATCTCTCCCAGTCTCTGGGTCGGATCCTCTCATCTCTCCCCGTCTCTGGGACGGATCCTCTCATCTCTCCCCGTCTCTGGGACGGATCCTCTCATCTCTCCCCGTCTCTGAAGCTCTGTTGCTGCCTTACGCAGGAATCAGAGCAGCTTTAATCATAAGTTGTTAATAGAGAGCAATGGGTTGCAAAAACTATTTTAGGCACGTCTCTCCTCTCCTTCTCTCCCTCCATCTGTGTCTGGCATCTCTGCTGTGTGTGTGTATGTGTCTCTGTCTGCTTGGGGTAAAAGTAACGCAGACAATAACGATACAAATATTGATTTATAAGAATCAATCAATTGAACAAATATTCGTCCCTGGTTGATACCTACACAGTTTAAAACCTGACAGTCTTTATTCCCGTTTGATACCCACACAGTTTAAAACCTGACAGTCTTTCTTCCTGTTTGATACCCACACAGCTTAAAACCTGACAGTCTTTCTTCCTGTTTGATACCTACAAAGTTTAAATCCTGACAGTCTTTCTTCCGGTTTGATACCCACACAGCTTAAAACCTGACAGTCTTTCTTCCTGTTTGATACCTACAAAGTTTAAATCCTGACAGTCTTTCTTCCGGTTTGATACCTACATCGGCCTGTCTGGATCTCGGCCTGTCTGTCCGACATCTCCGCCTGGATGACGACCAACCACCTCAAACTGAACCTAAGCAAAACAGAATTGCTCCACCTGCCGGCCAAATCCTCCCCCCTGGCCGACCTTTCCATCACAGTCGAGAATGCAGCTGTGACAGCGTCCCCGACCGCCAAGAACCTTGGTGTTGTGAAGGGCCAGATTAAACTGAGAATCTACCTTTATTGTTTGATATACTTTGTATATTATTTATATATATACACGGAATATCCCTTTACCTGCGTTCAAACCAGAGTAATATTCGCTCTCCTTATTGGACAGCGCCCCTAGGCGCCAGCGCGCAGGCCCCCAACGGCAGGTTCAAAGACAAGTTCAGGCATGTCAGGACATGCCCGGAGACAGCGTATTGATACCAGACAAAGACTGCGGTTTGGGACTAGATATTCACTTAAGTATATATACAGCGCAAGGTGCGCGCGGCAGTACCTTACCCCACTTCATCCCGAGTCAACGTGCAGTGAAGTGAGCAACCTTGCGTCTAACAGAGCGTTGAGAACCACGTGCGAATAGAATATTAAAGTGTCAGAGTTTAATGCAGTAACGTCGAGTTTGACCTAATCTAATGTGAAGTAAATAGTCGTTCATTTATTGTATATCGTGCGGCCACAGTTCGTTCGTGTGTAGCATTACCCAGCGGTTCGTCGTGTCTTTAGCTAGTGTACTTAGCCAGGGTGTGTGGCCTAAATACGTCGCCCACACCCGAGGAGTCCTAGGCGGAGAACCGTTGGACATGTACACAGGCGAATCGGCGTCGGCGATTGCAGAACCATTACTGGTTGGATTATATTGATTTGGAACGTGTTACCCGGAGAAGAGCATCGTTGATTTCCACTATCGTTTGGGATTCAACCTCGTGAGGATTACAACTCGGGCCGGCCTCGTGGACGGAGGCTGGCTAACTGTCATCAATGCTATCGAGCATTTGGATTACAATTATTGCTTTGCTGCTGATCAAGGGAGTTACAAGGACCGACTCCTGTACCTGGAGTCTCTTTATTCCTCATTGAATCAGACTGAGTACCCGAACATTCCTCTACCCTCCAGGCCTTACACCCCCGGAGGGAACCCATTGTCTCCAGGCGGTACCAGTGTTGCCCTATATAGTTGCTACTATACGACAGGTGGTGTCAACTTAGACCCATCGTAGGATTCCTGCTATTCTTAGTGACTCATGCTATTGACTGACTTTACGCATATTCTTCGCCATACAAGCGCGACCCTAATTCTCATTCTGTAACCTAATGTTGCATAATAATAATAAATTACCCTCAAATACTATTTCTTTGTCAATGCCGTGTTCTTGTGGGTGTTCACCATCTATATTTGATGTACTGTCTGGTCAGTAATTAAAGTACATAACTAGCAGTGGTTTAATCTATCACAATCTTTAATACAGTCAGGGTTTTGTAACCCCTCAGTTACACTTGGTGTTGTCCTCGACGACCAGTTGAACTTCTCTGCTCACATCGCAGCGACAACCAGAACCTGCCGATTCCTCCTGAGCAACGTCAGAAGGATCCGCCCCTTCCTGACAAAAGAAGCCACCCAACTCCTCGTCCAATCAACAGTCATCTCCCGGCTCGACTACTGCAACGCACTGCTCGCTGGCCTCTCGGCCACTGCCACTAAGCCTCTTCAACTCATTCAGAACGCAGCGGCCCGCCTGATCTCAAACCTACCGAAATCGGCCCATGTCACCCCACTTCTTGGGGCCTGCACTGGCTCCCCATTGCTGCACGAATCCGCTTCAAGGCCCTCGACCTAGCATACCGTGCAGCAAAGGGAACCGCGCCCGCCTACCTCCGGTCAATGGTCTCTAACTACACACCCTCAAGACCCCTACGCTCTGCATCTTCTGGCTGCCTCAGACCTACTCCTATCCAAGCTCCGGGAGGGTCATCAAAGAGAAGTCGCCTATTCTCAGTCCTTGCCCCACAATGGTGGAATGAACTACCCACCCCAGTTAGGATAGCCGAAACACGTCCAATCTTTCGCCGTCGACTAAAGACGCACTTCTTCAACCATTATCTGAATTAAAAAAAGAAAAAAAATATCTAACCCTAACTAACCGTAGTACCGTACCGTCATGTACTTGTCCTAATAAACTAACCTACACTGTAGCACTCAACACTTTGATGCACATTGTTACTCAGCTGATAGAGTTGTGCCCTTCCTGATGGCTTGTCGTACATAACTTGTAAGTCGCTTTGGATAAAAGCGTCAGCTAAATGACTAAATGTAAATGTAAATGTACACAGTTTAAAACATTTTGATCACATGAGACGCTTCTTTTTCATAATCAAACATTAGACATCCAGCCGTGAGCGTCGCAAACACACAGAGAACAAGGAGCACAAGGAGCAGGACGTCGCTCTCATCGCTAGGCAACACAACGTTTGATGAGAGGACAACACTGCCGTGCGACGCAACGTGGGCAGAAGTTGAGACACAAGTCGAGACTAAAACGTGGCCGGGCTCGAAGACGCAACAGGACATGGTTTGTACGAGACATCCGCCTGGTGCCACCAAACCTGAGAATGTAGGTGTTTCAAAGACGCGTCCCGTCTGATTCCAACATAAGGTGCGTTTGATTTCAGTCTACCATTACCTTCTTCACCTTCAGTGGCAGGTTGAGATTAATCAAACATACCTAAACTACAGTAATAATGATGTTTATTTTTGCAAATTCTATTGAGGACTAAAGCTCCCAAGATTCGGAAATAAACTTTGAAGAGAAATAGACCATCTGATAAGAGACAAAAACCCAAAAGTTCATTTTATCACCAAATAAAAGTCGCCGTCAGTTAGTCGGCGTGATAATCAGGGCGTTAGCTCTCAGTAAAGTGAATAGCCTGAATATGAGCTTGCATTCCACACAGAAACGAGACAGAGGATTTCCTATCATCAGCGGTGATAGAAAAGAGG
>NC_140168.1:171347302-171384802 GCF_963971535.1 Notolepis coatsorum
GGCAGCATCTGATAAATCATAATCTAAGTCAAATTAGGTCCATTATCATCAAGAGGCAGGGGAGCCCCCTCCCCCCCCCCCCCCCTCTCTCTCTCTCCCTCTCTCTCTCTCTCATGGAGTGGAAATGGAGGAGGATAATGCGACTGGAGGCATCTTGTGACAGCAGGCAGTTTTGAGAAAAGCGAGAGGAATGTGATGTATGATGGCCACGGTAATGTGTGTCCTGCTATACAGACGCTTCCCCACAGACGCTTCCCCACAGGCTTCCGGCGAACCTGAGGCGATAACCTGTTCGTACCTCGAGAACCTTTCTGTAGCTAAATGTGTTCGATCTTCAACTCATTGGTTTGTTACAGTTAAATCCTGGGGATGGAACCCCACGACTCAACTCATGTCTGTAGTGTCCACCTATTCATGTATTTACATTTATTATATGTTTATTATTTATCTACCCGTTATTTATTTAAGTAAAAAAAATATTTAAGAGCTGAAGTAAATCATTACGATGTGAATATTTGCAGATTACATCTCAGTAAGTCCTTCAGGTGAATATAAATGGTAAATGGACGGCATTCATATAGTGCTTTTATCCATAGCGCTTTACAACTACATGCCTCACATTCACCCAGTCAATCATACATTCACCTTAGAACGGGGGAAAAGGCGGAGCATATGAGAAAGACCTACGGCTCTGACAGCTCTAAATATCTAAAATACAGCTACTGTTTCTTTTTATGTGTATATCTGCGCCGGCGGAGGTGACCATGCAAGGTGCCGACCTGCTCACCTCCTGAACCACTCTACCTCCTGAACCACTCTACCTCCTGAACCACTCTACTTCCTGAACCACTCTACTTCCTGAACCACTCTACCTCCTGAACCACTCTACTTCCTGAACCACTCTACTTCCTGAACCACTATACTTCCAGAGTCACTCTACTTCCTGAACCACTCTACCTCCTGAACCACCCTACCTCCTGAACCACTCTACTTCCTGAACCACTCTACCTCCTGAACCACTCTACCTCCTGAACCACTCTACTTCCAGAGTCACTCTCCTTCCTGAACCACTCTACCTCCTGAACCACTCTACTTCCTGAACCACTCTACCTCCTGAAATACTCTACTTCCTGAACCACTCTACACTCCTGAACCACTCTACTTCCTGAACCACTCTACTTCCAGAGTCACTCTACCTCCTGAACCACTCTACCTCCTGAGTCACTCTACCTCCTGAACCACTCTACCTCCTGAGTCACTCTACCTCCTGAGTCACTCTACCTCCTGAACCACTCTACCTCCTGAACCACTCTACCTCCTGAACCACTCTACCTCCTGAGTCACTCTACCTCCTGAACCACTCTACCTCCTGAACCACTCTACCTCCTGAACCACTCTACCTCCTGAACAGTGATGCCACAGATTACTTGTAAAAGTAATCTGATTACTGATTACTGATTACTCCTTTAAAAAGTAATCTAAGTTACTTTACTGATTACTTGATTATCAGAGTAACTTAGTTACTTTGAAAGTAACTAGGTTACGAAGTCGTCGTCGTTCCCCCAACAGTTTTTTTTTAAACGCTTTATTGAAAGTGCATAAATTGTTTTTAACTTGTTTCTCTGCACATAACGTAAATTGTTAAACTAGTGCTTCAGCTTCTGTACCATCAAGTATGGTAAAGCAACAGTCTATGATGCTCACAGCATTAGAGCAGCCAGCCAGTGGTTTTACAAAACCAGTGTATCACATCTAAGAAATGCAGGCTGAACTATTCAATTATATCAACTGTAACTATTAAATTGTTTTTATAAATGTCTCTCTATAAACATACAATCAGTCTCTCTTTAACATGTAAATTAACTGTAAATCTGGCAAATAAGAGCTTTTGCTCTGCCACCATCAACCCTCCTGTACCTAGTCGAAGCGTCGGCTAGTGTTGTGATTCCAGATGCTTTCAATGCAATTGGATGTGCTGTTTTTAGCGATAGACAGTATTTTGTTTCCTCCGCCGTGAAGTAGTGACTGAGGCTACGTTTAGACGAGCGTTTTGGGGTGGAATTCTGAACAGAAACCGCAAAAGTCATCTTGCGGTTTCACTTTTAATTTTGTCAAGTGTTTTGGGGTGGAATTCTCCGACGACGGAGCCCTGCTGTCACACGATTGGCGCATATGTCACATGACGTGCTGTGAAGACCCGCCCTACTCTGCCTCTGATTCGCAGACTGTGGATGGGGAATGTGATTGGACCAAAACAGAGTCACTCACAGACAGAGGGACCAGTCACGCCGCGGGACACATTCTTGTATTTAACCCTTTCACTGCCACAACACGTCACTCCCAAAAGAAAAACAGCTCAAAATGTATTTTTGACTGTCGAAAACGAAATAAAATACTGCATTCCGCCTGCATTATGAATTTATGATGAGATAGTAACGAAATAGTAATGCACAGCCACTTGGACAAGTAACTGCAATCAGATTACTGGCTTTTAAAGATTAACGCGTTAGATTACTATTTTCGGGGAAAAGTAATCAGATTACAATAACGCGTTACTTAGTAACGCGTTACTGGCATCACTGCTCCTGAACCACTCTACTTCCTGAACCACTCTACTTCCTGAACCACTCTACCTCCTGAACCACTCTACTTCCTGAACCACTCTACTTCCTGAACCACTATACTTCCAGAGTCACTCTCCTTACTGAACCACTCTACTTCCTGAACCACTATACTTCCAGAGTCACTCTCCTTACTGAACCACTCTACTTCCTGAACCACTCTACCTCCTGAACCACTCTACTTCCTGAACCACTCTACCTCCTGAACCACTCTACTTCCTGAACCACTCTACCTCCTGAACCACTCTACTTCCAGAGTCACTCTACCTCCTGAACCACTCTACCTCCTGAGACACTCTACCTCCTGAGTCACTCTACCTCCTGAACCACTCTACCTCCTGAGTCACTCTACCTCCTGAGTCACTCTACCTCCTGAGTCACTCTACCTCCTGAGTCACTCTACCTCCTGAACCACTCTACCTCCTGAACCACTCTACCTCCTGAACCACTCTACCTCCTGAACCACTCTACTTCCTGAACCACTATACTTCCAGAGTCACTCTCCTTACTGAACCACTCTACTTCCTGAACCACTCTACTTCCTGAACCAATCTACCTCCTGAACCACTCTACTTCCTGAACCACTCTACTTCCTGAACCACTATACTTCCAGAGTCACTCTCCTTACTGAACCACTCTACCTCCTGAGTCACTCTACCTCCTGAACCAATCTACCTCCTGAGTCACTCTACCTCCTGAGTCACTCTACCTCCTGAGTCACTCTACCTCCTGAACCACTCTACCTCCTGAACCACTCTACCTCCTGAGTCACTCTACCTCCTGAACCACTCTACCTCCTGAGTCACTCTACCTCCTGAACCACTCTACCTCCTGAGTCACTCTACCTCCTGAACCACTCTACTTCCTGAACCACTCTACCTCCTGAACTACTCTACTTCCTGAACCACTCTACTTCCTGAACCACTCTACTTCCAGTCACTCTACTTCCTGAACCACTCTACCTCCTGAACCACTCTACTTCCTGAACCACTCTACCTCCTGAACCGCTCTACTTCCTGAACCGCTCTACCTCCTGAACCGCTCTACCTCATGAGTCACTCTACCTCCTGAACCGCTCTACCTCATGAGTCACTCTACCTCCTGAACCACTCTACCTCCTGAACCACTCTACCTCCTGAACCGCTCTACCTCATGAGTCACTCTACCTCCTGAACCGCTCTACCTCATGAGTCACTCTACCCCCTGAGTCACTCTACCTCCTGAACCACTCTACCTCCTGAACCACTCTACCTCCTGAACCACTCTACTTCCTGAACCACTCTACTTCCTGAACCACTCTACCTCCTGAACCACTCTACTTCCTGAACCACTCTACTTCCTGAACCACTATACTTCCAGAGTCACTCTACCTCCTGAACCACTCTACCTCCTGAGTCACTCTACCTCCTGAGTCACTCTACCTCCTGAACCACTCTACCTCCTGAGTCACTCTACCTCCTGAACCACTCTACCTCCTGAGTCACTCTACCTCCTGAACCACTCTACCTCCTGAGTCACTCTACCTCCTGAACCACTCTACCTCCTGAACCACTATACTTCCTGAACCACTCTACCTCCTGAGTCACTCTACCTCCTGAACCACTCTACCTCCTGAGTCACTCTACCTCCTGAACCACTCTACCTCCTGAACCACTATACTTCCTGAACCACTCTACCTCCTGAGTCACTCTACCTCCTGAACCGCTCTACCTCCTGAACCACTCTACCTCCTGAGTCACTTTACCTCCTGAACCACTCTACTTCCTGAGTCACTCTACCTCCTGAGTCACTCTACCTCCTGGGTCACTCTACCTCCTGAACCACTCTACCTCCTGAACCACTCTACGTCCTGAACCACTCTACCTCCTGAACCACTCTACCTCCTGAACCACTCTACTTCCTGAGTCACTCTACCTCCTGAACCACTCTACCTCCTGAGTCACTCTACCTCCTGAACCACTCTACCTCCTGAGTCACTCTACCTCCTGAACCACTCTACCTCCTGAGTCACTCTACCTCCTGAACCACTCTACCTCCTGAGTCACTCTACCTCCTGAACCACTCTACCTCCTGAGTCACTCTACCTCCTGAACCACTCTACCTCCTGAGTCACTCTACCTCCTGAACCACTCTACCTCCTGAGTCACTGTACTCAACCCACAATTCTATTGATTACAATATCACTTCATTCTAGTCCTTAGCCAAACCTTAGCCACAGTGGATTTCGTAGACATATTTTTCATTTCATTTCAACCTTTATTTAAAATCGTAAGCATCTGAGGTTTCCCTCATTTACAGAAACGACGATTGTACAGTACATAATAAAAACAATATTCACAGAAATTTAAACACCAGAGTAAAACAAATTAAAAACGTTTAAAAATAATTTTAAAATATCAACTAAAACAGTTACAGGTAGTCACACAATGGTCTGAAATCATACATTTAAACATTCCAAGGGAAGGGAGAACCTCCAATTTTAGCGTGAGTTGAAGGACATTCCATGAGTTAGAGGCATCAAAGGAAAAGGCTGACTTCCCTAGCTCAGAACAAATCTGAGGAACCCTAAGAACCATCCAGTCATTTGATCGAGTTGAATAGGTTCCAATATTCCAATTTAACAGTGAGGAGATATAAACAGGTTGTTTACCAATAAGGGCTTTAAAAATAAATAAATACCAGTGTTTGTTGCGCCTTTCTGCAAGAGAAGGCCAACCCACCCTATCATACAGGACACAATGGTGAGTATCATATCTGTCACCAGTTATAAATCTGAGAGCTGAGTGATATGCAGAATCCAGAGGTTTAAGAGTTGATGCCGCAGCATGCCTATAAATTACATCACCATAGTCCAAAACTGATAAGAAGACTGATTCCACAATTATTTTTCTACTAAATAGAGGAAAATTGGATCCGTTTCTGTACAGGAAACCAATTTTCTGTCGCAGTTTAGTGGCAAGATTTTCCACATGGAACTTAAATGTTAATTTCTCGTCAAGCCACAGGCCAAGATATTTATACTCAGTGACTCTCTCTATACAAGAGCCACTGACAGTAGATATCCTCACATCATCAAGGTTAATATTCCTTGCTCTTGAAAACAACATAAACTTTGTCTTACTAGCATTAAGAACCAATTTAAGACTAGTAAGGGCATCCTGTAGAGCATAAAAGGAAAGTTGCAATTTCTCAAAGGCCAGCTGTACAGAGTCTGCAATACAGTACACAATTGTGTCATCAGCATACAGATGGGCATGACATCCATACAAAGAAGAAACAATATCATTAATATAAATTGTAAAAAGGACAGGACCCAAAACTGAACCTTGTGGCACACCTTTAGTCATGGCCAAGAATTCTGATTGTGCTTGACCTAACTTCACACACTGCCGCCTAGCAGATAGATAATCCTGAAACCAGACACAGGCATTATCATCCAACCCAATGTTAGATAGTTTCTTTAGAAGTAAGTAGTGATCAACTGTGTCAAATGCTTTTGATAAGTCAACAAAGAGGGCAGCACAATGTTTCTTCTTATCTAATGCTGAAATAATGTCATTTGTAACCAAAGTGATGGCTGATGTTGTACTATGTTTGGCTCTAAAACCAGATTGTTGAGAGCTAAGTATGGAGTTAGTTGAAAGGTAATATTTGAGTTGTTTACTTACTAGTGTTTCCAGGACTTTAGCTAAGCAAGGTAGCCTGGAGATAGGACGATAATTATCTAAGTTATCCCTATCACCTCCCTTATGTAAAGGAATCACCCGTGCAGATTTCCAAACTAGAGGAAATCTACCTGATGAGATAGAGAGATTCAAAATATAAGTAATCTGTTCAGCGATAACTGGTGCAGCCAACTTAATAAAAAAAGACTCTAAGTTATCCTCACCTGTAGAACACTTTGCATCAATTGATTGCAAAGCATCAAATACAGCTGACTGTGTAAAAGGTTGAAAGGAGAAATGGGAAGTGACGCCCACAGGGTACAAACAATCAGAATCAACAGGACAAGGTCCATTATAGTTCCTATTAAATAAATTACCAGCCTCCGCAAAATGCCTATTGAAGGCAACACAAATTTCACTCTGCTCAGAGATCACACAGTTTTCAACTTTAATATGAGAGGGTAAAGAATTAGATGATTTTATTTTGTTCACCTTCACTGCACTCCAAAATTTTGCCGGATTAGAGTAAGAGTTTGTAACCAACTCCAGATAGTAATCAGTTTTAGATTTTCTTACTACTGCAGTACATTTGTTCCTAATTTGCCTAAAAGAAAGCCAATGTTGAGGGTCTCCAGAACGCCTTGCCCGAGACCATGCAGCATTTCTGTCTTTAATTAGGGTTGACAATTCCTGAGAAAACCAGGGTATTACTCTATCTTTAATACGGACTTTTTTAAAAGGAGCATGTTTGTCAACTAATAAATTAAATGTATTTACAAAGGAGTCCAGGGCTAACTGAACATCAATTTCAGTGTTACAATGAGTATCAGAAAGAACAAGATCATCTAAAAATGATTCGTTATTAAAAGATTTAAAATTCCTCCTTAAAACTGTGTGAGATCTTGTTTTTGGCAGTCTCGTGCTTCTTACACAGACTGTGGGGCAATGGTCACTTATGCCTAAGTCAAAAACCCCACAAGCTGAGATCCTGTCATATTTATTCACAAAAATCAAATCAATAAGGGTAGACCTAGAGTCATTTTTAAGGTTTGGTCTGGTGGGCTCAGTAATTAACTGGGAAAGACTGAGGTTACCACTGATTTCTTTAAGGTGCTTTGCAGCACCACTCAACCAGTCAATATTAAAATCACCCATGACAATCATCTCAGAATCAATATATTGTGAAAGGAGCTCAGCTAATTTATCTAAAGAGCTAGCATCAGCAGAAGGGGGTCTGTAGACACCAATTACATATATAAAATTGTTGATCCCCAACTCGACCTTTAAAACAAGTACTTCAAAACACATTGGGATAGTGACAGCATAAACAACAGACGCCGAAAAACAAGATTTAACATAAATAACTACCCCACCACCCCTACCTACCCTATCAATTCTAAACACATTAAAATCATGTAGATCTATTGTGGAGTCAGAATCAGATTTCTTCAACCAGGACTCAGATATGACCAATATATCTGGATCAGCCTGTGCTACCAGTATTCTAAGATGGTCCAACTTCTGGTGCTGAAGGAGACTTCTAATGTTCAGGTGAATCAATCCCAACCCTTTCCTTTCTCTAAAGGTATGTGGATTATTTAGAGAAAGTGGTGTGGAATCTGACTCACGTGATAAAGAAATAGAAGACTGTAAAGTGACCGATATTAAGTTGGAGTGATTTACAGTATGC
Source organism: Notolepis coatsorum (assembly GCF_963971535.1). Taxonomy (NCBI): domain Eukaryota; kingdom Metazoa; phylum Chordata; class Actinopteri; order Aulopiformes; family Paralepididae; genus Notolepis; species Notolepis coatsorum. Next base: position 171,355,279 of record NC_140168.1, read on the forward strand.
CAATGTGTTGGGTAATGATAAACATGATATACATTCAGACATTTAGCCGAACAAGTCAGCAGGAAGGGTACAACTCTGGCAGCTAAGGGTCAGTAAGATTGTTCATCAAACAGTATCGAACTTGAATGCTACAGTCTTGAGTGCATAGTAGTATAGACATATTAGCATAGTAGGTAGTAGCATAGAGGCATGGTAGATTCCTTAGTAGCAAAGTGCATACTAGTAAAAGACAGTACAAAGGTTTTTTTCCATTTCAGATATTGATTAATGAAGTGTGTTTTTAGTCAACGGCAGAAAATTGGGCCGGTTTCGGCAGCCCAGACTGTGGTGGGCAGTTCATTCCACCATTGTGGAGCGAGGACCGATAATAGCCTGCTTCGCTTTGATGACCTGCCCAGAGCGCGGACAGGAGTGGGTCTGAGGAAGAGAAGATGTAGAGCGTAGTGGTCTTGAGGGTGTGTAGTTAGAGACAATTAACCGGAGGTATGAGGGAGCTGTTTCCTTTGCTGCCAGGTCAAGGATCTTGAAGCGGACTCGTGCGGCGATGGGAAGCCAGTGCAGCTCTCTTAAGAAGTGGGGTGAGGTGGGCTGACTTTGGTAGGTTGGAGATCAGGCAGGCTGAATAAAAAAAGTTTTATTTGATTTGAAATCTTTATTTCGAACATGTAAATACAAACAATATAAAATCAAAACAAATCATTGATCTCTAGAAATGAAAAAATAAATAAACAAAAACAAAACATAACTCAATTTACATGTTCGAAAAGGAGTAGGAAGAACTTATTTAATCCTACCCGTCTTCCACTACTCAAATGAGTGTACTAATTTAAAAAACAAATATATATCAATTTGAATTCTGTATGAGTTGAAGTCAGAGGCTTGGTGGCGGGCATACGGCGTATGGAGAACAGACGTCAGTGCAAAGAAAGGAGCCTGCATGTGACTCTCTGTCACCGACCCGGGAGTGTTGATTGGAACCATATACCATCTCAACACTTTGAAGACAAGAAATCCTGAATGCACACATTTTACTGGGGCGCCGCACAGATGGACTACACGACTCCCAACGCACTCAATTCATGAAATATTCAATATAGCGTTTCGGGGAGACAGAAACAGAATAATTTCCAGACACAAAGCAAATACGATTTTGTGGAGAGATATAAATAAATAAATACAAAAGTACAACAACAAAAAAAAAAAAAAAACATCAATAAGACTTTCTGTTTTTGCAGGATGCCGAGAGCTATACAATAACTCCCTGTCTGAAATTGGGAGGAGAAACAGATGTTGCAAATACGTTTGAGCCATTATCTTTTCCTCCAATTTTAAAAGGATGAGCTAGGATTCCATTCCCCTTTGATCGCTGCAAGACTTGCCGCCACAGATTACGCTGCAGTAAATCTCATTACACGCAACAGACATTAAACACCAGATCTTTAATTTTTTTTTAAAAAGCCTTTCTATAGCAGACACTAAACTGGCCACTTGTGACCGAAGGGTCTCTGGTTTGAATCTCCCTGGACTGGCAAGGATAAATCGGGGCGAGGGTGGGTGGCACTTGACACCCATGGAGACGGTGTACAGACGAAGCGGCTCAGTGCCCTGATGGCAGAAGAGTGCGGTTGGGCCGGGCGACACCCAGGTGTGACATGTGGATGTCCTTCGGATGAGACACTAAACCGAGGTCCTGACTGAATCAGGTCCCTGAGGTCCCCGAACTATGAATCACTAAATACACTTTTTAACTGCTGCTGTGACCCACTGTCACCTCCATTCATATGTAAATACTGATTGGAACGTGCAATGTAACTCATTGTGCCTTGTATATATATATTTATCAATTTTTACCTTATTTTCTAGCATTCGCTTGTATTTAAATATGTTTAAGTTAAGTATTGTGTAGATTTTGGGTGAAGGGCGGACTAGCAAAGTAAGATTTTCATTGTATGGCAAACTGTCTGTTTAACTGTGCATATGACAATAAACAATCTTGAATCTTGGTGTTCGCAGGCGTCTGCCTGACCTCAGCAGCTGGAACAGGCTGTTGTTGGGGTGGTGAGGGTCTTTCATTATTCTGCAGGCTCTGGATTTGCACCTCTTGTTATAAGACCTGCAGGGGTGGTAGTGCAATACCCGTAGTACGCTCAGCTGAGCGCACCACTCTCTGTAGGGCCTTCTTGTCCTGTGCCGTGCTGTTTCCATACCAGGCAGTGATGTTTCCAGTCAAGATGCTCTCTAGATACTATAGAATAAAAAAAGTCAACCAACAAACTAGATTCTTGTACCGGATCTCCTCTCTGGTAAACAAGAATACCCTGAAGACTCTGGCAGGAGCACTCATTCAAGGGTACTATGACTATGCTTGCACCTCATGGTACCAAAGCACCTCAAAGGCGCTAAAAACAAGATTACAAACATCACAAAACAAACTGGTCAGACTACTACTTGACCTTACTCCTAGAACCCACCTCACCCCTGCCCACTTTGACTACCTAGGATGGCTTAGAGTAGAGTCGACGACAGAGTACAGCCAATTGCAATGGGCCTGGTCTAAAAGATACACTACACGACTAAGGTACCCATGTACATGTCAAAATACTTCCCAAAGGTCAGTGAATACCACGACCACAACACCAGAGGGAGCTCCGCAAATCATGTTAAACCCAGATTCAGCTCAAACAAGGGACTAAACACGTTTCGCAATTATGCCACATCAATGTGGAACGCCCTACCCAAAGCTGTAAAGGAATGTGAATCACTACCCACTTTCAAAACCACTCTCAAAGAGCACCTACGGGAAACTGCAATTCGAAACTGGCCCCTGTAAATGTACAGTAAATGTCCTAACCCAATAATACACAAGACCCTCTTCTTGGGACCAAGGAAGGTTTTGCCGATATTCCAATGTAGAGTTTTGCTTGTACAGTTGTACAGTTCCCCCCCCCCACCCACCAACCACCTCCAATGTACAGTCCCCCCCCACCCCACCTCCTCCAATGTACAGTTTCTACGTCAAATGTATATATTCTCTTTTTTTAGACTCTTTTTGTATCACAAACAGTACTGTATTTGTAAATCTGGTATGTCATAAATGTGTAGATGTAGCAGTACTGTCTATCTGTATGTCGTGTATGTCATATATGTTATGATGCATTGAAAATGGGGGACACTGATGTAAACAAGACGAAAGTCTTTCTCTGGTCTGCATCCCCTTAACAATTGTGTGTATTGAGCCGTACTGTATTGTACCCATTCTGCAATCTGTCAATAAAGTTTTCAATCAATCAATCAATCAATCATTCATTCATGTGTACGACATGTTTCAAAGCGGGGTGGTTGCTGAAGAGGAGCAAATGCACACAGCTAACCTACATCGGATGCAAGACGATTAAGAAAAGAGACGCTTTCCACCCATCCGTTGACCTACAGTATGGGGCGACAGTGGCCCAGGAGTTAGAGCAGTTGTCTGGTAATCCGGAGGTTCCTGGTTCGATTCCCGTTCCTCCCAGAGCAGCGTGTTGTAACCCCTAACTGCTCCCGATGAGCAGGTCGGCACCTTGCATGGTCGGTGTGTGAGTGAATGGGTAAATTGTGAGGAACAAATTGTAAAGCGCTTTGGATAAAAGCTCTATATAAATGCAGCCATTTACCATTAACCTATGGTGGCTCCTCCCACACAAAGCCCATAGTAAAACCTCTCCGCGATGTCAAGAAACTTCTTCCTTTGTGGAACAGATGTTGTTACAGTAGTTAACCCCCCCCCACATGGTATACCATCTTGAACTCTTGAGGAAATCCCACACTATCCTCCCTCCCTCCCTCCCTCCCTCCCCCGAAAGGACCCACAGAGCCAGGTGCGGCGGTGAACAACACCAGGCGCGACCGTCTCCCATCCCCCAGGACACACAAAGACCCTTTATTCATACATCTCTCCAGCGTGGACAAACGGTTCAAAGACTACTACCGTCCCAAATACCCACCACATCGGCGGGGCAGAGGCTTCCTCCTTCTCCCTCTACTCACCCCCCCCCCCCCCCCCCCCGACCCCTCCACCACTTCCTGTCTTTCAACTCAGCGCTGCTCCTTCTCCCATTGTGCTGACCCGTGGGACTGCCCTCGGATGGAATGCTGCCCTGCAGTTTATGTACGTCAGGAGACGCGCAGGGGCGGGGGGGGGGGGGGTGCTTCACTGAGGGCTGAATGGGGCCAGCGGTTCTCAATCTGTTTTTCATGTCAAGGACCCTCCGAATTGATACAAATTAAAGGAATTATGCAGACAGGTTTCACTTTCTACTCTTATCTCAGCTACCGAATTCTGGATTAAATATTATCCGACAACAAACGTGTTCTCCATCAGGGATCTCGTCATCTGAAACTAATCAAATGGAACCCCGAAGCTTAAAGGAACACGTCAACATTTTGGGAAATGAGTTTACCGTCTTCTCCAGATAGAGACAAGAAGACCAGTTTCCTCTCTGTGCGTTCAGTAGAAAGCTATCTGGCTGCACGTTAGCCTAGCTTAGCACAATGAATGGAAGTGGACAGTGCCGGTTAGCCTAGGCATTGTCCAACTAACACCTCTCCCGAAGGCTAACCAGCACTGTCCGCTTCCATTCATTGTGCTGAGCTAGGCTAACGTGCAGCCAGATAGCTTTCTACTGAACGCACAGAGAGGAAACTGGTATCTATCTTCTTGTCTCTATCTGGAGAAAACGGTAAGCTCATTTCCCCAAATGTTGGCGTGTTCCTTTACAGTAAGCTTCGGGTTCCATTTGATTAGTTTCAGGGGGATCCCCGATGGAGAACGCGTTTGTTGTCGGATAATATTTAATCCAGAATTCGGTAGCTGAGATAAGAGTAGAAAAAGTGAAACCTATGATCAGAATGTAGTCACTCTTCTACTCTCATCTGGCTTATTGGCTCCGTCTCTCTGACCCCTGGGGGTCCCTGGACCTCTGGTTGACAACCACGGGTCTAGAGGACGCTAAGTCTAGCCTTATTGGTTCCTCCGAAGCAGTCTTCTTCTAACCGGCCTGTAAATGGAAGCAGTGAAGGCCATGCATCCTCCTGGGACCAGGTGATAAATCCCAGCTGTGTCCCACTCCCTGTCAAAGCTTTCCCTTAGCTGGCTACTATCTGGCTGTGCGTCCGGCTGTCTGACCGGTTGGCAGGGAAGACGCAGCCTCCTGACCCCAGTTAACACATCTCCAAACCAGGCAGCAGCGTCCACAGCTGTCCTGCGTCGAGGACCGGGCCCCTATGTGTTTGTGTGTCTGGGTCTATCTGTGTGTGTGCGTTTGTCTGTATCTCTGTCCATGTGTGCGTTAGTATCTCTGTCTGTCTGTCTGTCTGTCTGTCTGTCTGTCTGTCTGTCTGTCTGTCTGTCTGTCTGTGGTATGCCTGTCTGTGGTGTGTGTATATCTATGTATGTCACCTCCCACTGTGTGTGTGTGTGTGTGTGTGTGTGTGTGTGTGTGTGTGTGTGTGTGTGTGTGTGTGTGTGTGTGTGTGTGTGTGTGTGTGTGTGTGTGTGTGTGTGTCTGTCTCTATGCTGGTCTGTTGCTATGCGTCTATTATGCAACCCTTAACACTTTGAGTGCCAACGACGAGAAGTCTCGTTATTTCATGCCAACCGTTCAGTGCCAACGACGAGAAATCTCGTTATGATTTTCTTTTTTTTTATTAGCGATTTCCATTCATTTTTCATCAATCTAGCCTCACGTTACCACTGGGACTCTCTCTGAGCTCGAACAGGGAAAATACCACCCCCTATCGTCTCCCGGAGGGTAATGCACCCTTTGGATTGGACTGAATGAAAACGCATGGGGAAAAGAAAATCCGGAATCCACATTTTACTTGTCAGGCATGTAATCCGAGCCAATTGCAGTCTTTGTGGTCCCTCAGAACAGCGTGGAATATGTGTTTCAAGCACCCAGCGGCGTCTATATTAATCCCAGCCGAAGAGTGCAAGAGCGCTTCCGCATTTTGCCCTGATTGGCCCCGGTAACGCCCTCCAAATGCGCATTTTCTTTTTCCCCGCTCAGACGCCGAAATGGAATACATGTATATTATCGCGACGCGGACCAGATTCACTCGCAACGCCATAACGTTATTTCCCTGTGCATTGCAACGTTAACACAACGCATCTGTCAACTGTACTTTACATATTATCCAAACGAGGACCACATAACGCCATAACACGCCATAACGTTATTTCCCTGTACATTGTAGTGTTAACACAACGCAGCTGTCAACTGTACTTTACATATTATCCAAACGAGGACCACATAACGCCATAACGTTATTTCGCTGTACATTAACACAACGCAGCTGTCAACTGTACTTTCATAACGCCATAACGTTATTTCGCTGTACATTAACACAACGCAGCTGTCAACTGTACTTTGTAACGTTATGTTATTTCGGGCATTCATAACGTTATTTCGCGCGACTGTACATTGTAGCCCAGCTGTCAACTGTACATTGTAACGTGCAACTGTACTTTGTAACGTTAACACAACGCAGCTGATTGATTGATTGATTGATTGAAAAGTTTATTAACAGATTGCAGAATGGGTACAGTACAGTACAGCTCAAAACATACAATTACCAAAGTAAACAAACCCTGGTCACACAATACAGCAATTGCAATTAAAACTCATAGTTACATGTTGTCTAGTCAATGTAGTCCTTGTATCAAGAAGTCAATCAACCAGTCTCCTTAATTTCTTATTGTTTCTGGTGGTGGAGACTATACCCTGTGGTTTACATTTGGATCACTGATTGGGCCTTTGCTGCATAATTAAAATAATTGAAGACACACATTACTTTGAAGATGACTTTTTATTAATTCAGTACACTCACCAGAGGTCTGAACAGGGGAGACTGTTATAGCAAAATCAATTGTATAAATCTCAGATTAGCCTATTTTATAACCCCCTCAACCTCAAACATTCCATTTGAACAACCTTTGAAATTCACATATTTGACATTCACATAGATGTACAGTATTTTCGCAATAAAACATACCCCATAATACGCCCATGAACAATAGAAACATGTACCGGATGGTCTCAGCCTTTCAGTTTAATGTTGCCATTACAACACCACAGCTGTTCCCTGTTTGGTAATGGTAAACACCTCAAATGCCCCACAAAGTCTGCTTTGTTCACCATCTACATACATCCGTTTTATCCACCATCATGTCTGACTGCAACACGGCTGTGGCATAATATCCATTCATGTCGATGGACGTACTGGTGAATAGCAGTAGCAGTGATCGCCTGCTGCGTCCATCGCGTATATATATATACCGTATTAGCGCTTTAATATGGCGTGTTCTGTGATTAATGTGATTGACCAGTGTTAATGTGATTGACCAGCATTGCGACCAGCGTTGCTAATATGAACCAAAGGCTTTAATATGGTGCGTTCTGGCATCTGTGATTAACCGTGTTGAATGGGGGTCTGAACCAAGCGAGGACCTCATGCGCATGAGCGGCGAGCACCTGGGCGAAGGAAAAGGAAATGCGCATCGCTTACCGGTGAATGGGGAAGAATGCGGAAGCGCTCTTGCACTCTTCGGCTGGGATTAATATAGACGCCACCCAGCGTTGGATCAATAAATAAGATAATCGATTTTTCAGCCCGCTTCTCTAGCGTGCATAAGTACACATATACTATCGATAATCTAGCGTTTATTTGAAAACAATTCATAAATAGGCCGAAAAATTACAACGTTTTTTGTGTATTCCAGTAAAGGGCGATTCCTGCAGAATAACTTTTTTCTGGACATTTCCAAAAAGGAGCGTTATTCAAAATGGTATAAAACGGAAATGTACAGATGAAAAAACAATCCGTTTCGACAATGTTGACTGCAAGCAAGTCATTGATAAGTGACGGGCGTATTAGACAAATTTAAGATATAGTTTATGCGTTCGCAAATGTGCTCGCCCTCTCATTGAATAGAGCGTTGGCACTCAAGCGCTAAATTGTGCGCCCCCTGCTGGCACTCAAAGTGTTAAACCCTCTACCAAACAAACACACACACTCACACACAGTGGGAGGGGGCGAGATACAAGACCCTCTTCTCAGCGCATCAAAGAAGAGCCAGTGCTCAGTGGTTAGTGCTCAGCGCTTCAGTGGAAAAAACCTTTGAGTGCTGTCAAGACGTTTTTTCCCCCCGTTCTTGCAGACGACACGTCATGTGGTTCAAATCCCTCAGGGCCCAGAAGGAGCAGGAGGGGTCTGGAGATCCCTGTCAGGATAGCACCCACCCACTCCACCCCATGCTGCCCCTCCAAAAAATCCTTTTGAAGGTTAGAATAAGATAGAATGAAGGAAGGGGGGGTCAGGTGGAAGCAGGATGAAGGAAGAGAGAGAGAGAGATACAGACAGAGAGACAGAAAGACAGACAAAGGAAGGAAGGATGGATGAGGGGGGGTGGAGGGAGAAGATAAGGTGAACCATGAAGGAAGGATGAAGTAGAGCGATGGGGGAGAGGGAGGGAGGTGGGGAGAGGAAGTGGCGGAAGAATGAACGGTGTGGTAGGGGAGGAAGATGGAGAGACAACGAAAGGGATGAGGAAAGGAAAAAAGGCTTGGATAGGATGATGTTAAATCTTTTGGTGGGTGTAGATGTGGGGAGAGATGAGGTAAAAATGTGGTGGAGGATGTAGATTTTGGGAGAGATGAGGTCAAATGTTGTGGATGATGTAGATTTGGGGAGGGCTGAGGTTATATAGTAAATGGACTGAATTTATATAGAGCTTTTATTCAAAGTGCTTTACAACTTATGCCTCACATTCACTCATTCACACACTGACGGTGGAGGCAACCAAATAAGGTGCCAACCTGCTCATTGGAAGCAGATAGGGGTTAAGTGTCTTGCTCACGGACACGTCGACATGCTGCCGGGAGAAGCTGAAATAGAACTGGGAACCTTTGTGATTACCAGACGACTGGTTCTATTTTAGAAACTCTGTCTGTAAATAAACAGTACTGTATATTTGTATATCTTGTATGGCTTAAATGTCTGGATGTAACAGTACTGTATATCGGTATGTCGTGTATGTCATAAATGTTATGAATTGAAAATGGGGGACCCTGATGTAAACAAGACGAAAGTCTTTCTCTGGTCTGCATCCCCTTAACAATTGTGTGTATTGAGCTGTACTGTATTGTACCCATTCTGCAATCTGTTAATAAAATCAATCAATGCTCTGCCTCTTGAGCCACTGTTGCCCTGCCATCTGGAGGCTAACAAGCTAGGTTGGAGGTAGTAGTAACCATTGGATTGCATGAAGAATGCTAAAAAGGCTCACATTTGTGGGAGGTTTTAGCATTGTGTAATATTTCCCCCCACAACATAACACGTGTCTGGTCAAGATAATATATGTATGATGATATATGTCTGGTCAAGATAATATATATAGATGATATATGTCTGGTCAAGATAATATATATAGATGATATATGTCTGGTCAAGATAATATGTATAGATATATGTCTGGTCAAGATAATATATATAGATGATATATGTCTGGTCAAGATAATATATATAGATATATGTCTGGTCAAGATAATATATATAGATATATGTCTGGTCAAGATAATATATATAGATGATATATGTCTGGTCAAGATAATATATATAGATATATGTCTGGTCAAGATAATATATATAGATATATGTCTGGTCAAGATAATATATATAGATGATATATGTCTGGTCAAGATAATAAATATAGATGATATATGTCTGGTCAAGATAATATATATAGATATATGTCTGGTCAAGATAATATATATAGATGATATATGTCTGGTCAAGATAATAAATATAGATGATATATGTCTGGTCAAGATAATATATATAGATATATGTCTGGTCAAGATAATATATATAGATGATATATGTCTGGTCAAGATAATATATATATAGATTATAGATATATGTCTGGTCAAGATAATATATATATATATATATATGTCTGGTCAAGATAATAAATATAGATGATATATGTCTGGTCAAGATAATATATATAGATATATGTCTGGTCAAGATAATATATATAGATGATATATGTCTGGTCAAGATAATATATATAGATATATGTGCAAGACAAATAAGACACAATTATTTGTTTTCTTTATTTTTTACAGGGAAACCACTGTGGACGACAACACAGCATAGAACAATCAACAAGCCACAAATATAGAAACAGATTTATAAGTTAAATAAACAATAAAATAGATAAAAACATGAGCTGACTCAAATTGAAATAATAAACAAGAGAGGAAAGAAGGAAATGAGAGAATACCAGGATAGGAAAGCAATAATGTTTACAGTCAAGGTAGACAGCAAAGCAAATGTACCAGTACAGTCAAGGTACCAGTACAGTCAAGGTACCAGTAGTCAAGGTACCAGTACAGTCAAGGTACCAGTACAATCAAGTTAGGACCCCTTCTCTTCTCCCTCTACACTAAATCACTGGGTAACATTATCACGTCTCATGGTTATGCCGACGATACTCAACTCTTCCTCTCCTTCCCTCCCTCAGATATCCACGTCTCTGAGCGGATCTCGGCCTGTCTGTCCGACATCTCCGCCTGGATGACGACCAACCACCTCAAACTGAACCTAAGCAAAACAGAATTGCTCCACCTGCCGGCCAAATCCTCCCCCCTAACCGACCTTTCAATCACAGTCGAGAATGCAGCTGTGACTGCGTCCCCGACGCGTGTAGCTTTATGCCAAGCAAGCAGTGCAAAAATTTACCGTAGTGGCATGCAGTAATGCGCCTTTCATTTTCGCGGAAATAGGCTGTCTATTGCCATTCTCTTTGACAAACTCTAACCTTAACCAGCTCCTTAACAACGCCTAAACTTAACCGTTCTAACCTTAACCAACTCCGAAACAATGCCTAACCTTAACCTTAACCTAACCTTAACCATAGAAATTATATTGCCATTCTCTTTGACAAACTCTAACCTTAACCAGCTCCTTAACAGCGCCTAAACTTAACCGTTCTAACCTTAACCAACTCCGAAACAATGCCTAACCTTAATCGGCGAAAGAATACACGTTAAAAAAAAATCACGTTAAAAAATATTTTCGATGGGATTCGAACTCGCCAGCAAACAAGCCATAGGATCCACAGCCATGTGTCCTTGCCAATTGAGCTATTTGCTAGATACTGAATAAGGGGCGGTGACTTATATATATTGAGCTCCGCTCGTGTCGCATGCGCGGGCACCTCGCGCGAGCACGCCGGCGCACGCACGCACCTGAGCGAGCACGCCGCCGCCGGTGCACGCACGGTAGCATTTGTCTGAAAAGAAGGGCGCTTTACCGCACTAGCGTGCGGTGACGAATGCGGAAGCATTTTTGCACTGCTTGCTTGGCATTAACGTACAGGCGTCCCCGACGGCCAAGAACCTTGGTATTGTCCTCGACGACCAGTTGAACTTCTCTGCTCACATCGCAGCAACGACCAGAACCTGCCGATTCCTCCTGAGCAACGTCAGAAGGATCCACCCCTTCCTGACAAAAGAAGCCACCCAACTCCTCGTCCAATCAACAGTCATCTCCCGCCTCGACTACTGCAACGCACTGCTCGCTGGCCTCCCGGCCACTGCCACTAAGCCTCTTCAACTCATTCAGAACGCAGCGGCCCGCCTGATCTCAAACCTACCGAAGTCGGCCCATGTCACCCCACTTCTTAGGGACCTGCACTGGCTCCCCATTGCTGCACGAATCCGCTTCAAGGCCCTCGACCTAGCATACCGTGCGGCAAAGGGAACCGCTCCCGCCTACCTCCGGTCAATGGTCTCTAACTACACACCCTCAAGACCCCTACGCTCTGCATCTTCTGGCCGCCTCAGACCTACTCCTATCCAAGCTCCGGGAGGGTCATCAAAGAGAAGTCGCCTATTCTCAGTCCTTGCCCCACAATGGTGGAATGAACTACCCACCCCAGTTAGGACAGCTGAATCACGTCCAATCTTTCGCCGTCGACTAAAGACGCACTTCTTCAACCATTATCTGAATTTAAAAAAAAATAAAAAAAAATCTAACCCTAACTAACCGTACTGTCATGCACTTGTCCTAATAAACTAACCTACACTGTAGCACTCAACACTTTGATGAACATTGTTGCTCAGCTGATAGAGTTGTGCCCTTCCTGATGGCTTGTCGTACATAACTTGTAAGTCGCTTTGGATAAAAGCGTCAGCTAAATGACTAAATGTAAATGTAAATGTAAGGTACCAGTAGTCAAGGTACCAGTACAGTCAATGTACCAGTAGTCAAGGTACCAGTACAGTCAATGTACCAGTACAGTCAATGTACCAGTACAGTGACTACAGTCAAGGTACCAGTACAGTCAAGGTACCAGTACAGTCAAGGTACCAGTAGTCAATGTACCAGTACAGTCAAGGTACCAGTACAGTCAAGGTACCAGTACAGTCAAGGTACCAGTAGTCAATGTACCAGTACAGTCAAGGTACCAGTACAGTCAAGGTACCAGTACAGTCAAGGTACTAGTAGTCAAGGTACCAGCACAGTCAAGGTACCAGTACAGGCAAGGTACCAGTACAGTCAAGGTACCAGTATAGTCAAGGTACCAGTATAGTCAAGGTACCAGTAGTCAAGGTACCAGTACAGTCAAGGTACCAGTACAGTCAAGGTACGGGTAGACAGTCAAAGTACCAGTAAAGGTACCAGTGACAGTCAAGACAGAGTGGGGGATGTGGAGATATAGGGAGGGAGGTAGAGAGAATGAGGGAGGGAGGGAGAGAGAGAAAGAGTAGTGGAGATAAGACTGTAAATTAATGCACTATGAGGCAGGATGAGGGATAGAGTAAGGCGACGGAGAGCACAGCATAGCATTAGAAGAGGAGGGGGGAGGATGGATGGATGAAGGGAGGGGAGGAGAGGTCATGCTGAGAAAAATGGAGGTGTGTTAAGATAAGACAGGTTGTGTTCTCCCCTGAAAAGACACATCTGAAAAAGTGTGATATGTGAAAAAGAGGTGCTAATAACACATATTTAACAGTGCGTCATTTTCAAACACATTCTTTGTGTGTGTGTGTGTGTGTGTGTGTGTGTGTGTGTGTGTGTGTGTGTGTGTGTGTGTGTGTGTGTGTGTGTGTAGTTATTTCAACACAGGATGTCTGCAGCGGGGGGTGTAGAAAAAGAAACAAGTGGGAAATAAAATAAAATAACCACATGGATTCTGTCAAATTGGAATTGAAATGGTTAGAAATTCTTGTGTGTTTTCTATATATAATTAATTTAGAATCCGACATGATGTGATATGGTAATATTGTGGAATAGTTACTGGTAATACTGCAATTTATAAATGAAAGATTAAATCATATTCAAATGTATTGTCATTATACAGCACAAGTACAGTACAACAAAAATAGGTTTGGCATCCAACCAGAATGCAAATGTAACAGTAAAGTACAATAGTAATATACAATGTACAAGTGACAAACTGGGTATAAAATATATAAATTAGTAGTACTGAGTGTAGTGCTAATCAGATGTATGGACAGATATGTAATATTAATGTACAGTGATACAGGTATAAAGACAGTATGGTAGTAGTAGTCATACTGGCCAGCAGTGTAACTAGTCAGAGTATATGTACAGATATAGATACAGTTTAGATATGCAAAAGGATTATAATGCAGGTATGTACAGACAGATGTGGATACTGTATATATATATATCGAGTCCCCAGTGTTCGAGTCTGAGTCCAAGTCACAGAGTCAAGTCCGAGTCGAGTCCCCATTACCCTAGTCCAGGGCTATTCAACTAAATTGTTCAGGGGGCCACATTGTCAGAAACCCAAGGGGCCAGGGGCCGGACTGCCACGGCGCCTCCCCGTGCTATGAATATATGTACACTTGACACAACACGCAACCACATTTTCACAACTTTTATTTAACTACATTGCAAAAGTAGTATACTTTTCAAAAAAAGTGCTTCATTTATGTGCCACATCTGCAACATCTCCTGCAGAAAGTGCTTCATTATGACTGTGCAACAACTGCAACATCTCCACTTCAACATTTCAATATAAAAATAAAATAAAAAACAAACAAGTGCATGATGTGCATCTGAACATTCTAACATCAACACTTGAACAAAAAAACACATTTATAGTGCAGCTGAGCTTATGAAAAAGTGCTTCATGTCTGTGCAACAACAGCAAATCACAGCATCTTATTAGCACTTATTGTCCACTCTTAACTCTCAAACATCAGGGGGGTGGGGGGCAGACAGGCCTAGCCTACATACACACATCTAATGAGAGCGATTGCACTTCTTTGACTGGGCAATGGCAGAGAAAGAGGGTTCATAGGAAGTGAGGGCTACCCGCAAACAGTGATGCAAATGCTCATTTGTCAAGGAGGCACGTTGCTTGTTTTAATGGCATTCATGTGAGAGAAACTGGATTCACATGTGTATGTTGAGCCAAACATTGTTAGCACAGATATTGCCAGCGTTTTTATTTTGGGGAATGTCTTGACATGAATACACTTTATCCAAAATGTTGTGGTGGATTCATTCTCAAGTGCCTGCTTCAGAGCAGATGATGCTTGCATGTCAATTATTTCAAGTTGCAGGAGACCTTCATCAATGTGAAGTGATGCAAGGAACTCTTGTCCTTTTGTGGAAATAGCAGCTACATTGGCAAATGGGTTGCTCACAAAATGCATCAATTCTCTGGACATGTCAAATTCATCAAATCGAAAGTTTTCCCTCAATTTATCAATGAAATCTGTCATTAATTGAGTGACTTTTGGCTCAATTGTGCGTGTTAACGTTGACATGAAAAGAAAAAAGTTAAAAAAAAAATAATAATAATAAATTATTATCATGTAATCTTTGGCGGGCCGGTCAGAATCATCCCGCGGGCCGGATCTGGCCCGCGGGCCGCCAGTTGAATAGCCCTGCCCTAGTCCGAGTCCAAGTCATTAAGGTTGAGTCCACTCCACAGATGTCTGTTGAAGTTTGAGGTTGTCCCAGTCTTCTCTTCAATAGTTTGTTTCCATATTGAACATCTAGCAGTGCTCTTGCTGGAATTTGATGTAGAATCTGTGTACGCAAAGCGCACGATTCTGGCTTCTTAAGGACTGAACATGAGGGAATCGACGTGAATCCACATGTAGGTGGAACACACGTGTCTGCCCTTGCACAAAATTTAATAATGTTACGGTATTAATATAGCCATCAATATCTTACATGTATGCCAAATGATTAGGACCTATTCAATTTTTTTTTTATCTATTTTTTGTCCTCACTTTTCCCCCGTATTTTTCTCCCATCCCAATTTTTGTCGTTATGCCAAATCCCTTCCTGGTCGTTGCGCGCATTTCCCCCCCACTGTTGGCCTAGGGAGGGTGAAGACTATCACATGTCTCCTCCGATACATGTGGAGTCAGCCAGCCGCTTCCTTTCACCTGACAGCGAGGACTCTCACTGGGGGAATGTAATGCGTGGGAGGATCACACTACCTCCCCCAGATCCCTTCCCTGCTGAACAGGCGCCCCGACCGACCAGTAGGAGTCACTGTTTACAACGACCCGGACACATACCCCACCGGCTTCCCACCCGCTAACTAGGGCTGTACCGAATGTCATAACATTCGAAGCTTCTATTGAAGTATTCGAACGAAGCTTTGAAAAAAATATTTAGATTTTTTTTTTTAAACTAATTCCTCAATTTGAATAAAGTGATTCATCTGATTAATGAGTCCTTTTTCTTTTATTAAATCAACTTTCTTTAATGAATATAACTCATCAGTTTCGTCAAATATAAATAATCCAATAAGGGCACGGTTGGTACGAAAGTGATGGTGACGTCTTATAGTATAATATTATAATATTAGTGTAGCCTAAACTTTATCTGCAACTGTGAAGAAAAACCCCATTGGTTTAAACAGATTGAAAAACAGAATATTTTTTTATTTCGAATGTTGATTTAGAATTCGAATGTCAACATTATGATCGAAGCTTCGAAGCATTCGGTACAGCCCACCCGCTAACACTGCCAATTGTGTTAGTAGGGACGACTGACCAAGCCGGAGGTACCGCTGACAGCTGGATTCGATCCCAGAGTCTCTGCGGTGGTAGGCAAGTGCTTAGTCCACTGCGCTACCCAGCCGCGCCTATTAATTTTTTTTAAAGAACTGTATTTATCCGTATTATTATTAAGTCTGAGTCCTCGTCTGCACCTTCCGAGTCAGAATGCAGTCAATGCTCGAGTCCAAGTCCGAGTCTGAGTCGCGAGTCCTGGACTCGAGTACTACAACACTGATATACAGTATATACAGCATTATTGTACATCCTATCATACAGAGTTATATGGGTTATATGCAGGTGCATAAGTAGGTATATAGAAGGATTATAATATATTATGCAGGTATATTCAGACAGATATGGATATAAACCTGCATATCCTTCTACCATATACAAATCCATAAATGGTTTAGCACCTTCATACATTACTGACTTCCTGTCATTTTATCTGCCAACTCGAGCTCTTAGATCGACCACAGCTGACCTCCTTAACACTTTAATCGCCGGAAACGCCGAAACTCGTCATTGCCCACCATGCTCATTCTGCCAAAGACGCCGTAACACGTCTTTGATATCAATATTTCAAAAATCTGTGATCGAAATCATATTTCTCCTCCGGGGACCTGAGATACCTGAGATATACTGCTGAGCTCCACTCAACTCTATAACGGTTCAAGAGCGCCATCTGGTGGCAGATCGCCCAACAGGAAGTGACGCGCCAAACAGGAAGTGCTCATCCATATTTCGTCCGGGCACTCGCGATCGTTAGCAGGACTCGATCTCAACACACTGGATAATCAATCGCTCGCCCTAACTCAATAAACAACGTTATTTGGACGTATATAGTATTATACAACCTGGAAATGGTTCATCTAGATCAACATCCCATAATAGAAAACTGTCTACTCCAAGCTGATCGCCCAACGGCCCGAGGAGACTGGGGTAAGTTTCAGCGTTTATTATTACCGTGTTCAATATAAACTGCTCTGATGATCATATGACCCACACTAGATGAATGATATAACGTTGCCCACGGAATTATAAACGACCCCCCGCCCATCCGGTCAACATCAGATCATACGTAGTAACTTCTAGAAGTACCTCCAGTTGACATTTTTTTATCTGGCACCGATCGCTACCAAACTGTATTTGATCATCAATATAATGCATTTGGGGCTATAAATCAAGTTCTGGAGAAAGATGCAGAAAACGATAAAAACATACTTATACTTTAGACCGTATTTTAGTATGAATATGTGAATGAAAAAGTATAACGTTGCTACACCCTGAACAATAGATATAGGACATTGAATGGGCCATAATAATGTCAATTTAGCAATAGAATTTAAAAAGTTATAGCCCTGCAAAGAAGGGGAACTTCTCCATAGACAAATAGAGCTGGCTAGGGATGGTAAATTATGAATTTAACCATGGCGATCAAAGTGTTAATGTACCCATTGTAGAAAACAAAAAAAGCGGTCAGAGTGCTTTCAGCTACAGTACTACGCCCCAAAACTGTGGAACACTCTCCCGCAGGTCATTAGCAGCAGACTCGGTTGACACTTAATTTTTTATTTATTTTTTTAGCTGCTCAAAACGTACCTTTTTCAACTAGCTTTTAAATGAATTAATCTTTATTGTCTTATTTTTCTTTCTTTATATTATTTTCACTTAAATACTTAATTACTTTGCTCACACTGTGACCTCCATGTTTACTTTCATCTTTGTTATTATTATTATTATTAATTTGCACATGCGGGTCAGTTCAGGAGCGTGGGACCAGTTCACACTGGAATCTGATATTGAAAAAATAAATGTGAACAGCCAAACAAAAAATCTGATCTGAGCAATAAATCAGAATTGAGCACTAAGGCTCTGCTATGATGCACTCTATATTAGCCTGGGGAATAGGACCTGCATTAAATCACTGTTCTACACCTAACACCCACCGTTTGAAAACACTTATTCTTACACAATGATCATGAGCATTGAAGTAAGATTCACTATGGAATATAAATTAGGTAATAAGCCGTCTTAAAGCTGCATCCATGTACTGTAGGTTTGAGAAGAAACAATTACCTCTACCTCTTTTCACGTTTGACAATTTTGTAATTTTCTGTAATATTAGACTCATTTTTAAATGTTTGCACAATCATGTATCATCATTATTTTCTGGACTGGTGGTTAGATGTTGGAGCTCTAGTAGAGCAAACACACAAGCTTCCAATAATGGTGACTGTACTGTTCCCATGTGCAAGAGTTCGTTTGGCCAGTCTGCCTTCTCTGTTAATGGGGCAAACTTATGGAACTCTCTGCCTACTGGCTTAAAACTGGAGTCCAATGCCAACGTCTTCAGCAGAGGACTCAAGGTATGGCTGAAATCAAAGCAGCAGTGCTCACATATGTAGACGCAGACTGGTTTTGTTTTGATCATGGACTCTTGCTCTGTAAAATATTTGTTCCGATTTGTGATTTTAATTCTGTATTTTACTGTTAATTTGATTATATCTTTTAGAAAAGCCTCAATGAACTAGTGTTGAAAACTACCACTTATACAAACACGCAAAACAACGCATCTGGTCTGTCCACTGTGGCTGGTCCAATGTAGCTGTGGTGTCCATTTTAAATAAACGTTAAAAAAAATCAACCTTTGAAAAAAGTTAACCAACATTGATGGAGGGCAGGTCATTTCTAGTTCTGTTTCATTAGGGGCTCTGCTTGGCATCACTACTGCACTATCTCGCGTACGTGCACGCGTACTGAATAAACCACAAATGTACCTCTAATACCAGTATTAGTCTGACCACACCCCTCATCAGCTTACCTTCATAAGCAGGTGTGTGGTCACCTGCTCTCCTCCTTCTCGCTTCACCACAAGGAAGAAGTGCCTCGGTAGATTCCCACACTTGACACCATGATGGAAGAAAGGTTTAGGAGCAGCTTTGGGAAACAAGGATACGTTGACATCATATCTTTATTTTCTCTCTCACTATTTTCGAGAAAATACGGCGATATTGTCTTCGTACTGGAGTGTCTGGAAGATGATGATCATTCTAAAAACCCTCCACCGGTTTTCGTATTGGGAGCACGCCGCTGCATGCTTCTCAACTGCAGTTCCTTGCTGTGTTTGTTGGGGTGAAACCTGTCAGGCCACAGCTGAACTGTCGGACATGCCGCTGTTGTGAGAAGCGGTGCGTTCCAGGTTGGGTGAGTAGTGTTTGCTGGCGGGCTCCACTTGTCTGTTAGTGCTATGGGGGCTACTTGACAAAGTTTATGGAAACCGGCCCCAGGCTAGGGTCCTTTGTTCAGCCACCTAGGCGACAGAAGACCTTGGTCTGAAGACCATTATAGTTTTAACTAGTGGGCCGCGACCATTGACACTGGTGATCCCTGTGTGTTCTGGACGAGTGGATTCTCTCTGTCACCGTGTTAAGGCCCCATCTTTCATATCCAAATGAGAGTATTCCTTCACGAGGGGATATGTGCATGTAATGTGCGATAGCGGCAGATTCATGTTCAAAGTCAGCTACACAGGCCAGTTGGTACTGTGCTGATTCCGTCGGATGTGGTAAAGTCACCGTTGTGAAGCGGTGTTGACATCTTGTTTTCTCTTTTCTCTTAAAAAGTGAGGAGAGGTTCAGAACGGCGGCCTGTCTGGGTGAGTGTTATGTCATTGTTTACATGTTCATAGCTTACGGTTAGCCAGTCAGCTGTTAACTGCTGCGTTAGCCTGCTGGATCGCTGCATGGCCTGCTTAGGGCCTACTATTAGCCAGTCAGCTGTTAGCTGCGGGGCTAGCATGTCGTGGTCGCTAGGTAACGTTAGCTTGCTGCTATGGCCATGGCCTGGCGCGGGGTAGCTTAGCTTCTCGCGCGCCGCCGTGAGCTCGCTTCTGATCGCGTGCGTCGTTAGATCGGCGTCTCGCGAGCGGAAGCAGTAGCACCCGAACGGTTGGAGCGGCCGTTAGCTTGTTAGCTTTTCTGTTGAACGTGCTTTGATTTTAACATGTTTTACACTCTTGACTACGACGTCATCCTTGACAGGGGATGTTTCGTCGACCCTGCCCTGAGCCAGGACGGCAAGGTTGCATCAACAGAGGACTGTAGTGCGGGTTGGAGCGGTGACGCTGCCCAGTTCGGACAACACAGGAGCGGCTGTGTTTCCTACGGTGTCTGTGACTGCACTTCGCTGATCTGCGTTCCGGGTAGGAACGGGGTTGACCAGACCTCATAACACGTCTTCTGGTTTTACTTTGCTAAATGTATTGTGAATAACGGTGTTTTTCCCAAAACGTGTGTTGCTACAATGCATTTAGGATACGTTGCGGGTTATGTGTGAGCTGTTTTTGTCACTGGCAGTTAGCTTCTCCGTGCAAACGGGATGTAATGATCTGGTTGTTGTGTGAGAAACACGGCCGTGTACTCACAACTAAGGTAACTAACCTATGAAGCTATGCTTGGTGACAAGTGAGTAAAAGAATGTTCTTTCTCAGACTGTAATGACAATGAACAGTGTGTTCACACATTAACAGGTTTTCCTGTTTTAACTGGCCGTATTGAGGGTAAAATAGGAGGATTGTGTTTTCCCCCCCGGTTCCCTGGGGACTTTTTCATCCTCCTGTCAGACATGTTGTGCATTAATTGTGTCTTTTGTGTGGTAGGGATACGATGTAACTCTTAGCTTGATTGCTGAGGTTGTGCTAAATCTGCTGGAGAAACTTATTTCCTAAAGGGAAATTGGTTTGGTTGCTGTCATGTGTGCTTAGCAAGGCCTGTGGTCGATACTAATCAAGAATGATGTATTCTCTCATTGTGAAAAAAACGGCGTTCCTCTGTTGAGTGTTTTTGCCATTTTTTGTAGGTGATGATGGGTTGTGTGTGTCATGTGACCTACAACTGGGTTGTACTGGCCACAGAAGCACATGTGTATGTTGGACCGGGGTTCTTAGAGCCCTCTCTATTCTGTGTTTTTCCTTAGTAAAAATCAGATAGCAGGTTAGCTCATGCGCTGTGTGGAGCTGTGAAACGCTTCATAGAGCTGACTATGACTGTGTCATATTCTCTTTTTGTCGTTACATCGTATCATGGGTGTGGGGTCGTAAAGGGGTGAACTGGTAACCTTTCCTCTCCCCATTGTTCTGTCGGTCAGGGGTACACCCCCTGTCCTTCAAGGTTCCCGTCACGTGGCGGTTCGGCACGTTACGGGGGGGGGGGAGGGAGTTCCTGGTCCCACGGCCTGGTATATTGGGCGTGTGCACCGCAGGAATTCCCCCGCCATAGAGTACGTCACCGTGCGCGTCTCTGTTGGTAGGACTTCCGTGTGCTGTTCAGGTCCATGTGATGGATCTGTTTTCAGGGGGGGTGGTCAGGGCTCCTCCTCACCAAGCGCCTATTCAGGCCTTCTGTGAGTTCGGACTCCTTCTTCCATGTGAGGAAGCCTCCATCAGAGTACAGAGCCTTCCTCCTCAGATTGTCAAAGTGAGTGGACCCTCTAGAAGGGTCCTTTTCTATTGTATGTATATTCGATTCAATTCGTTTATTGAGTGTGTATGGGTTCAGTGCCTCTTCCCCGGAGGCCCTAAAACCAGTTTTTTACATGGCTCAAGGTGCAATATATTCTTTTCAATCTGTACAGCTCGCGTGGGAAGTCTCTCTGGGGATCCCCGTCTCTTTCCTATGGGAGGGTGGTGGGATGTAAAAATGTGAACATTTTTTACCCCGGCTGTGTAGACTGGGATACATACTGTTGATGCTTCCTTCTTCTATTCCAGAAGTGTTGGAGTTAGGGAGTGTCACACCCCTCTTGTCGTTCCCCTGGGCACCTTGGGGATTCAATGACAGGTCTAAATAGCCTGTTCATTGATGGGGGTGTGTCCCGACGCACGTATAGTGCTAGCTCGCTGTAAACAGGCGATTGACTGGCACGCCTTGGTTGCTTGTGGTTGAAACAGCGTTTTTATAAAGCAACTGAGATGGGGGTTTTTCCTCTTCCGACGACCACATCCCATGACCTGGGTGGGTTGTCGACGGATTCTCGTTCATGTCTGGGGGATGATGACGGGATGGATCTGAACATATGTGGTGGGGTCTCACGCCCTTGGGGTGGGCCACCAGGCGCGGTTCGTCCGAACGTCTGGGTGGCGCCTTCTTTTCATGTTAAGATCAACACGCATATCTGCCCTTCTCCTGGAGTAGGCATGTCGGCGTGGTTAGGGCACGGGACTGGTTCTGGTCACGCTGGTCCAGATCAGTTAAACCCGTTGTCCGCCGGGGATGCAGATCTGCTGTTCTGGTACCCTGAGGGACTTGGGCTTTTTTCAGGGGGAAAAATGCCAGGTCGGTCTGGGTGTCACAGGGTTAAGCGCTATGGAGACCCTGGTTGGGTATGTTTTTACTCAGCACTGTCGTCATGGCTTACAGCCATGCCATTCTGTACGCGCTCGATCTCGTCGGATCTCGGCCGCTACACAGGTTGGTCCTGGTTAGTACTTGGTTGGGAGACCGCCTGGGAATACCAAGTACGGTGTGCTTAGGGGCTGGTTCTCCATTATTTTTCGCTCCTCTCTCACGCATGGCGAAGAGGGGCCTGTGGGGGTGGTTTTTTGACCTCCTCTGGTGACCCTGTGCTTCCCGTACCGCCAGGCCCGGTCCGAAGTGATGTTTGCGACCCGTAGGCCTGGGTTAACCCTTTTTTGAAAACTGAAACACTTGTACTGCGGTATAGCCGGTGTATACCCGCAGGTGTGTTTTGGAGTTTTTTCTTGAGGGGTTATAGGAACAACCACCGCATTGGGTAACACCGAGGTGGTTGATTCCCTGGTGTGTTGGAGCAGTGTCAACTCCCGGGTTCACCGTTTGAGGGTGCCCCTGCACGTTCATGACGTCTGCCAATCGTGTCAGCCTTCTCTGCCTCGACCCCTCTGGGTGGGGGTTTTTAAATGGGGGCTTGGTCATGCAACACCGCCAGCTTACGCTCCTTCCGCCGGGGCGGCTGTGTTCAGCTGTCCCCTCTGGCGCCTGTCTCGTCCGCAGTCTCCAGGCTAGGGTTAACAGCCTGTTGCCTGGTTTTTCCCCGGTGCGCTGCCTGCTTCCGTTGGTTAACCTTTTTTGTGTGCTTACGGCCATGCTGACTGCCTGTTCTGCAGGGTCAGTGTGCCAGGCGGTGTACTATTGGGGGGACAGGGCCCGCTCGGCTTACGGCCATACCAACCTGAAAACGCCCGATCTCGTCCGATCTCGGAAGCTAAGCAGGTTCTGGCCTGGTTAGTACTTGGTTGGGATACCGCCTGGGATTACCAGGTGCAGTAACTGGGGGGCCTTTGTCCGAATACGCTGGCAATGTGGGGGGCGGGGCACTACGTGCCCACCTGGTGGGGTCTTGATGCTGGCATCATGGACTTCTCCGGGCCCCCATTCCAGGGAGTCCAGTCCTTTTGGTGGGTCTGGGTCTTCCTTCGCGCTCCGCTGCTACGGCCTTGCCACGGGGTTGGGTTTGCCCTTGACCCCGTGATTCCGGGGGCAGTGACGAGGTTGTTCCTCCGTTCGTTCCCGGGTGGCATGCGGGTTGTGCGTGTGTGTAGTCGTGGGGTCAAGCCACGGTCTGCTCACCCTGTGCGTTAAGTTGCTTGAGTGCCTCTTCGCACGGTCGGGTCCGTCGCCTTCCCGTGAAGCCTCTAATAGGGGGGATACCTTCCATTAGGGGGGGTCGGGGGGGCTCGGCCCTCCCTGTTCTGATGGTTTTGGGGGGCTGTCAGCGGGGTGTATTTGTCAGCCAGCGGCTCCGCTTGGCCTCCCTTTGTGCAGTAGTGATGCCAAGCAGAGCCCCTAATGAAACAGAACGTTAGGTTATGACTATAACCAAGTTCTGTTAATTAGGGGTGACGCTTGGCATCAGACGGCCGCTGCAGCCCTTGACCTCACCTTGTGGTGAAAGCTTGGGAAGGAGGAGAGCAGGTGACCACACACCTGCTTATGAAGGTAAGCTGATGAGGGGTGTGGTCAGACTAATACTGGTATTAGAGGTACATTTGTGGTTTATTCAGTACGCGTGCACGTACGCGAGATAGTGCAGTAGTGATGCCAAGCGTCACCCCTAATTAACAGAACTTCGTTATAGTCATAACCTAACGTTTTAAACAGCTCCAGGGATCCAGTTTTTCTCTTTTTATGCATTCAATAGTAAAGATATATCATACTTTATTTGGACTTTTTACAGGTTAAGTCCACCCCCCCCCCCCCCACCACCACCAAAAGGAGCTTTAAATAATAGTTGTTAAAACATTGTTCCAACAGTAAATGGATAAATAACATGACATGAGGATTTCAAGTGCCTTTTTGAGGGCAGTGAAAGGAGGAGGGAGGGAAGGGTACAGGCTATGTCCTGGTGGAGGTGGAGGGGAGGGGGCTATTCCCTGGAGGCCCTACAGCCAGCTGCTGACACAGGCTGGTTTTCATAGCGGGCCGCAGGGCCCCATAAATAAAGCATTACAGTGGAGGGTCTGAACACGCTGGGCTTAAGTGTGCCACTTTAAAAGGCCCTGCTGCCGTTACCTAGCTGTTTGAAGTGGCGGTCTGTGAGTGTGTGCGTGGGCGCGCGTGTGTGTGTGCGTGTGGTGACCTCACAATGGCAGGGGCCAGACACAAGTCAAGAGCCCTAAGGGGGCCTGACCTGTCTCGAGATCACACGACTCGTCTCACATACACACAACACACACACACCCCCACACCCCGACACACACACACACACACACACACACACACACACGCACACACACACACACACACACACACACACTCTCATCACCCTCATTACTCCTCCTTATTGAGCTGTCACTGCTCCTGGTAGCCCAGGGATGGCCTTGCTGCCGGGCCCCAACAACACAGGAACCACAACAAGCTGTTTTAGCGGAGCCACAGGCTAGCTAGCAGCAACACTACTGTATCTGAGCCACAGGCTAGCTAGCAGCAACACTGCTGTATCTGAGGCACATGCTAGCTAGCAGCAACACTACTGTATCTGAGCCACACAGGCTAGCTAGCAGCAACACTACTGTATCTGAGCCACAGGCTAGCTAGCAGCAACACTACTGTATCTGAGCCACAGGCTAGCTAGCAGCAACACTGCTGTATCTGAGGCACATGCTAGCTAGCAGCAACACTACTGTATCTGAGCCACACAGGCAGCAACACTACTGTATCTGAGCCACAGGCTAGCTAGCAGCAACACTACTGTATCTGAGCCACACAGGCTAGCTAACAGCAACACTACTGTATCTGAGCCACAGGCTAGCTAGCAGCAACACTACTGTATCTGAGCCACAGGCTAGCTAGCAGCAACACTACTGTATCTGAGCCACAGGCTAGCTAGCAGCAACACTACTGTATCTGAGCCACAGGCTAGCTAGCAGCAACACTACTGTATCTGAGCCACACAGGCTAGCTAACAGCAACACTACTGTATCTGAGCCACAGGCTAGCTAGCAGCAACACTACTGTATCTGAGCCACAGGCTAGCTAACAGCAACACTACTGTATCTGAGCCACACAGGCTAGCTAGCAGCAACACTACTGTATCTGAGCCACACAGGCTAGCTAGCAGCAACACTACTGTATCTGAGCCACACAGGCTAGCTAGCAGCAACACTACTGTATCTGAGCCACAGGCTAGCTAGCAGCAACACTACTGTATCTGAGCCACACGGGCTAGCTAGCAGCAACACTACTGTATCTGAGCCACACAGGCTAGCTAGCAGCAACACTACTGTATCTGAGCCACAGGCTAGCTAGCAGCAACACTACTGTATCTGAGCCACAGGCTAGCTAGCAGCAACACTACTGTATCTGAGCCACAGGCTAGCTAGCAGCAACACTACTGTATCTGAGCCACAGGCTAGCTAGCAGCAACACTACTGTATCTGAGCCACAGGCTAGCTAGCAGCAACACTACTGTATCTGAGCCACAGGCTAGCTAGCAGCAACACTACTGTATCTGAGCCACACAGGCTAGCTAGCAGCAACACTACTGTATCTCAAGTTTCAAGTTTGTTTCAAGTTTGTTCATTATTTGTCATAATAAAATACAGAATACTTTATGATGAAATGCTTGTTTCTGTATGAGCCCCTGAGAGTGTGCTACATACAGTAAAAAAAAAAGTAAAAAAAATTATAAAAAAAAGGGAGACAATTTGCACTGTGTGCAGGGAGACACTTTGCACTGTGTAGGGAGACACTTTGCACTGTGTAGGGAGACACTTTGCACTGTGTAGGGAGACACTTTGCACTGTATAGGTGTTATAATCACGGCGAGAGCCTTCTTCACCCCTCCTCCTCCTTCCTCACCATCACGGCGGAAGCTTCCCTCATCACTCATCCTCTCACACCCTTATATGGGCAGCATCCGTTCCCCGGATCCCCACGCTGCCAGCACATCAATCAACACGGCTGTGACGGATTCCCTCATCAGCGAGAGGATACTTCAGCCCGCAGATCCTGCTCTACCCTCGTCGGAGTGTTAAACTAGCTTCCTAGGTACGACGACAAACCCAAGCCTTGCAACCCAGTCCTTATTGTTATACCTTGTCCTAACCCTTGTTCTCTATATGCCCCGGACCTCCGCTCCAGTACACCTCCTACCTGGACGTCCCGTGCTGCACAAGGAGTGCTCCTGCTCCCGCCCACTACACATTCCTGTGTCTACTGCCCCGTGCTGCACAAGGAGTGCACCTGCTCTCATCCACGGCACACGCCGTGCTGTCGCCCCGTGCTACACAGGGCATAACAAAAAAAATTGTTTGTTTCCTGTTGGTTGTCAGTTAAGGCCATGGGTAGGTAGGGAATTTATTTTATTTTATTTTTTATTTTATTCTTTCCCACGGTGACTATCATAATTTCTTTATTTAATTAAAATGTTCACAACAACATGGATGCATGTACTCTGCTAGCATGTTTAATATCCATAATACTAAAGGTTTGACTAAGATTTCTATGACACTTTATTAAAAAAAAAGTAATATTGGATTTTTTTTTTTTTTTTTTTTTATTTTCTTTTTTTTAAACTCATAAAATATATTGGGTCGCACCTAAATGGGCAGGGTCGGTCGGCAACCGGAAACAAACCATTATTTTTTTTAGGCCCAAGGAGTGCCCCTGCTCTCGCCGACTACCCATTGTCGTACTTGTCGCACATTTCTGTATTCGCTGCCTGTAACCTGTCTACTTGGGGGAATAATATTAAAACACCCTAAAACGCTCCATTCTCTCTCCTCCTGTGTTCTGCTATTGGGCTCCATCAAACCCCATCCTAACAATAGGGAGACACTTTGCACTGTGTAGGGCAGGGGTGGCCAACCCGCGGCTTGCGAGCCGGATGTGGCTCTTTGCCCGTCAATGTGTGGCTCTTCCACCAAAAAAAATTAAGATTTAAAAAAAAATGTAATATATATATATAGATTTTTATAAACAAATAGTTTGTATGTCACTAATTCCATAAGGACGTAGAATAAACATTTAAATATTTTTTTTTAAATGGTCCATTTGCATGTTCTTGGTATCTGAATCTAGGGACATCTATGGATCTCAGGGAATGTATTCCCAGTGTCAGAAATAGTGTGTCTGTTACTAGGCTTGAGTAAATTGTAATGAACCAAAGGAGAATATCAATTCTATTAAAAAAATGTATAATAATAATCTTTGACTGTGAATAACACCATGCTAAAATTTACCAGACCTGAAAAATCTAAGCAAATGAATAAAGGGAAGATGATTAAACAGAAGGTTTTGTAGATACAGTACTGAATTCTGCCATCTTTTTTATAATGTACATTTCTCCATCATTTTTCATCATATTGCAACACCGTTTTTTGCTAGACGTTCACAGAAAGGTAGAGAAACTAACTGCGTTCTGTTTTATGGAAATAACGTTCAGGTTTGTGGGAGATAATCCCAAAAAATAAGAGAAATAAAAAAGTTAATCCAGAAGTCAGATGATTGACAGGGGCTGGCGTGAGCTGGGTAGGGTCGTTTTTCAAAATTCGAAAGCCCTGAGTCTCTTCCTTCAAAAGACTACACTCACTTTTGGCTGCTCCACTTCCTCCTGTCAATATGCGCCGGTTTCCGACTCAATGCCCTGAAATTTCTATAATCTTATATTTCACTAATAACAGTTAAAATCATTGGTAAACAAACGTAATGCTGAAAATATACACTTTTACTGTATATCTCAGGCTTAAGAGGTTAACCCAGGGAGGCCCAAATTAAAAAGACATTAGTAACTTCAGAGGCCAGAGGGTGAGACCTATAAACACATGAAGGGTGCCGTGACTGAAAAAAGGGTTGAGAAATGCTGGTATATGGTGTGGCTCTTTGTGGTACCACAGTAATTTTTGTGGCTCTTAGGGGGCTTTCACACTAGCCATTCGGGGTCGAATCAGAGCATGATCGCACCAAAATAGGGTGTGATCGTCCCTGATGAGAACGCTCCCCCCCGTCCCCGGGGACGCTGATTCGCTCCAAACCTGGACCGCTGGAATAGGTGGTTTCGGGTGCGCGCCAGTGTCCCCGACGAGGGAGCGGGGGCGTCGGGCATGGTGTGCAAGATTACTGTAATGCTTTCATGCTTGCTTGAATTTTGGGCAGATACAAATATACAGCAACAACTGGACAATAACCACAAAAACGATATTTATGGGCAATTTGGCGAGTTCAGACCTCAACCAAACAAGCATGTTGAGCCTCATGGCTCAGTGGATGAAAACTTCGAGATGATGAAGCCACGTTACAAGCACAAGACTTCCCTGGCTCGCATTAGGCCTGGCAATTTTTTATGCCATTGCCATGTCTATACATTGGTTTCTTGTTCTAATGCATTTATTTCTATAGACCAGTGACATGCAATAAAATTGACGCGAGCAATGGGCTAACGTTAGCTGCTAAGTTATCCCATAAATAGGCTAAGCTAACTAGCGTTAGCCGCTAACCCAGGAAACGCTCAAAGCGGACTCCACACCAGTTCCATTCGTGAAAAAAGGGGGTGGGTTATATTGACAAGGCTTGACAACAGAGGTTCAAATATAACTTCTTATTACATGGCGTTTTCACATTCGCCGAAATGCTTGCTTGTGATTGGTCAATAGCGCGCGTCAGAGGTCAGTTATCAGACAATAATGACCGCTGTGGGACAATAATGACCGCTGTGCGCAGCTGTTCGCAATCAAGCCCACAATAATGACCGCTGTGCGCAGCTGTTCGCAATCAAGCCCACTGACATCAGTGCAAACTGCCGGCTGCCGGGGAAGCTGCTGGGGGGCGGAGCGACAAGCACTCAGCGGAGCCAGAACCAGTGTTACTGTTGCGAGTTGATGTAAAATTAATTAGGTATATTGTTAGTAAGTTAGCCATGTAATAAGCGGGATAATGTATAGCTATACTCGC